>NW_028301541.1:3985000-4200000 GCF_042242905.1 Orbicella faveolata
ACTCTTGCAAAAAACGGGCGCCAAAGCATAAATAGTTTAAAAGTAATGGTGAATTAGGCATAGGCACTTGAAAACTGTGTTCGGCCACCTTAAACGACTAGGGGGCAGCGACCATTTATTTGAGGAGAAACTGCGGGAGAATTTAACGCAACAGTGCCCTATACTTGTTAACCGCGCGGCCATGGGCCGAGCGCGGTTTTTACCCGTGGTTTTTTTTTTTTTTTTTCGATTTGTAGGCGACCAGACCCAAGCTTTCACTCGGTCAAATTTTGAGTCACGCAACCTGTGATGTTTACTCGCCAAAAGCTGTTGAAACATTTATTAAATCCATTTTGAAATCACTGGCTATCCTTGCAATCTGATTGGCTCTCAATGGTGCGATTTATTCATGAATCGCACTATTTTTTGGTTTAAATCGCATCTTTTTCTCAGCCATTGAGAATGGGACAGTAAAACAAAACAACAAATCAGATTTCAATATTAGTTTAAAGTAAAGAATAAAATTTCAGGAAAATGAAAGGCAAAAAGCCATTGTGTGGAGAATTTAGCAACTAGTATTGCCAAAACTTTGTTGTTATTGTGTTTTTTTTTCCAAAAAACTTGACGAATGTAATTAATTACAGTTTCTAAATGACGATTATCAACTCCTTCAGGCTGAACACCTACTTTAATGGAAGTTTCCAACTTTCAGTGTCCATTTTGATGAATATTTTGGCGATTTTTCTTCAACATCTGCTCAAAATCCGTATGATACCGAGTCCAGTAAAACATAAACAAACGAAAACCACACAACAACAAATTCAGGGCCATCTCAAGAAGATAGATATTTCCAGGTTTCTGGTAGTTTCAAACGAAGCAACAAAAGAGCTCAACTCTGTCGCTGTGAATAAACATAGTCAAAATACACCCCGCTCCACAAAACAGTGAATGAATGAACGTCTTACGAAGCTGGTGTTAGTCCCGCCATCTTGGAAATATCTTGAAACAAATGGCGCCGCAAGAACTTGACAAGGTCCTGAGTATTGAGTCCTTCGCCGAGGTTACAAAAAGAAACGGAGATGATAACGAGCTGGACTCCCTTAAAATCATGCCATTAAACGGTATGAAAGAAAAAAACGTACCATCCACTGGGCATCGTGCACTCGAGGGAGTTTCACAACTCAAAAGAAATCCATCGCAGAATTACGCAGGATGCACCTTCAAATTCCTTCTCCAAAGACAATGAAAAGTCTCAGCCTCAACCACAGAAGAAAGAAAGACCTTCCATCATTGATTCAAGCGACGAGAATTGAACTTTTATACCTGAAGCAGACTATTTTCGTTCTGACTTCAAAACCGCTTGTTTCTTTGTCATGCTCGGATGAGTTTTCGTCACATGACATCGTTTTGCATACTAAATGAGACGTAAAGGCGTTTCCGGTTCCGCTTTTTTTTTTTAACAAACCGGCTACTGGAACAATACACCAAAAGTCTAAAAATTAAGGCGATAAAATTGTGCGATTTCAAAATGGATCTAATAAAGTGGCAATTGAACTTCATGTCGTGCAATTTTGGTCTGAAATCATACTTGTGATTTCAAATCGAACTCGCGCTACGCGCTCGTTCGATTTCGAAATCACGCGTATGATTTCAGACCAAATTGCATTCCACTCAGTTCAATTACCATTATTAATAAATCTCATCTCCGATACTGACTTTCGCGGGAAAAAAATTAAAAACCCAGCGTTCGTCAAAAATTATATTTTTTCAGCAGAAATTTTGCTCGGAACATATACATATTTATATTCGTTTGAATCATCGATGAAATGACCTTTTCCGGATATTTTTTCCTTCGGGGTCAACAAAAACCTCCGATTACAAAATCACGCCGAACCCACACGTTGCAAAAAATCTCTTCAAAACCCTGACTTCGAAGCGATATATCACTTTAGCGTTAATAGCTACCACACATCGGCAGACGGTAAATCTATTCCTTAACAATCCAGCTTTATCGTGTTAAAATTTCAGCGAAATCGAACAAAACTACAATGAATTAGAATTTTCTTGTGACCTCACTCCCTAGACTTGACCTAACAAAGGAAGCCACGGTCGCCCATAGCAACCGAAAAACACGAACATAACAAAGCCGACGTTTTGGCCAAGAGTCCAGAGTTATCGCCTGAGAGCTTAAACGTGAATGGGAACATCTTTTTCGAACTTTTTTCAACTGATTTAGACGAACGACTGGCCTCGGCGGGCTACAAAAAAGACTAAGAGAAAAAACAGAACAAGACAGCAGAACAAGCCGATAATATTTCATCGCGTGGCTTTCGGCGCGAAAACGAAAATACAGCTTACTTCTGGATAAATTCAGCCTTAGAACCCAGCAACTGGTCCCAAATTACTTTCTGTATCCTTACAAATGTCCTGACTTCCATTTCCGAGAGATTTTGCCCCAATTTTGAGCAAATAACCATTTCGCCGACTGCGACCGCGATTACGGTGGCTTGCATACTAAATTCGCTAACTTGAAAAAATTCCCCCGAGTGGGGGATATGACGAAAAGAGCTGAAAAATGGCCTGTAATTGGCTAATGATGAGATCATCCCACTGTCCAAATTTGGTGAGAATCGAAAGTAACGCCAATTTTCTGTCACGCTGTCAATCTGTGGTCACTGGAGTGAACAAAATTTATACATCGGTCGGGATAGAGTTTTATTATTATTAAATTATATGACTTGTGTGACTACTTTACTGGCCCTTTACTCGTGGAAACACGTGATTTGAACTTTGAATACATTTCCGCTATAGCCGGGTGACTGTAGATCACTGAATTAGTAAGTTCCTTTCACCATCTTGTTCAAACTCCCAACCAAGCTTTTATATCAGTGAATTTTAAAAGTTGTCACGAAGTCTGACTGAAGCCGTCTAGTGTTTCGGTGTTTGATTCATCGGATACAATCAAACAAGTTGACAAGGTCTGCCGCAATTGTGGCTGTGTGCTACCTTATCCTCTACTTCCTTTCAGATTGTCTTCTACACTATACAATACTTTTCTAATAGATCAAAATCCCAAGAAGTCTCGCATTCGATTTCTATCGACATCCGATATTTGTCGATAACGTGAGTTTCGCAATCATCATTATGTTTAGCCATGATGACACTGTTACGACAACCTCACGTGCTTTCGATGAAACAGCTTCAGAAAATGCAAAACTGCAAATCTTAAGAAACATCTTTTAACGAACATTATAAGGACTGAAAGCTAGTGTCAGAGTTATGCAGTATTAAAATATCAGACATGCTTCCTTGCAGACTCAAGATAATGCCGTATGCTAAGTTATATTTGAAACACAGACTTGATTTAAATATAACTTACCAAGAATAGTGACACTTGAAATGAATGGGTTTCGCTTAATCATACCCATCTTTCCTCAAAGTAAAGACTCTGTTAGTAACAACAGCGCTAGGGTGAATTGTAAAGGCCAACGACACCCAATGTTATACATAACACTGACTAATAGCTGAAGCACGGTCTCTTTGAATACTGAGTAACACCTGATTTGCAATTAGCTCATTCACTACCCTGACTCGGTCCTTGTTTCATTCGACGTTTTTTCATTGGGAGGCCTTGGGCTGGGTGGTTTAACTTGTGCTCACTCGGCCAAACGTCGAGTCACGCTACATTTGGATGTTCACTCGCAAGGAGCTATTAGGGACCCTACGCAAAACACGACGGCAACGGCAACGAGAACGTCACTAAACAAAAGGTTTGATGAGCAAACTATGATAATGGCTGTGCACGTGAATTATAATTCTTGGTACATTTCCTTGCCGTCCTCTGCAAAACAGCAACGTGAAATGACCTATTTCTGCGTTGTCTGGAGAACGTGAACCACAACGGCTAATTTTTCATATTTCTATTTGGAGCTGGACGCATTCGTAGCATATTCAGCAGGGCAAATTTTAATACCGACAAACACACTGGATAGTTTCAAATAAATGCGAAATTCCAAAGTAAAATAGAGGCACATTTTTTACGAGGCGTCGTCCTCGCCGTCGCCGTCGTATATGCGTAAGGTCCCTATTATTACCCAGGCAGCGACCGCCATTACGGTGGCTTGCATACTAAATTAGCTAACTTGACAAAATTCTCCCGAGGGGGGATATGACGAAAAGAGCTGAAAAATGGCCTGTAATTGGCTAATGATGAGATCATCCCACTGTCCAAATTTGGTGAGAATCGAAAGTAACGTCAATTTTCTGTCACGTTTTCAATCTGTTTTCACTGGAGTGACCAAAATCTATACATCGGTCGGGATAGAGTTTTATTATTAAATTATATGACTTGCGTGACTACTTTACTGGCCCTTTACTCGTGGAAAACTCCAATTAAATTTAATCATGACTTTTAAGAAAGAAAGCTGTTGTTAATAGTGTTATTATCGTGTAGTTCATATCGTTCATGACCATACATATCCCGAAGAAAGTTCTAGATTAAGACCATTACGTCATCGGAGATTTGTCAACGGCTACCACTGATGGTGCAATAATACAGTTTGTGTTGATCAAGTGATGTGATGTCTACAGTAAGAAAAGAATCATCAATGACTGCTTTGGAATGTGCACTGCGTTCCGACGGTAGTGCTAAGCAAGCAGTTAAATTTTTAAAGCGCGGTTATAAGATCTAACAGATCTTCTTGTTTATATTTCGCGCGCTTGATGTATGACGTGGCGTGTCGTTGAAACATGAATTACGTGTGCAGTAATTATAAGGATGCGCAGTTTATGCAACTTTGTGAAGTCTAACCCCACGTCTACTACATGTGCACCAGCTGAGATTTGGTTTCTTATATTAAAGTGCGCTCTCCTTTCGTCTTAAACCTCCCCCCCCCCCGTTCCTCCCCAACCTCCCACCCATAAGGTTCTTGGAAAGAAGTACCCCTTCCCTGAAGGCTTCATAGCGGTCGAAACAGCTGTCCACGGTTGCAATTCTTGGCTTTCAGTTTGGACTCTATCAAAGACTAGCAATCAGTCTTGCCCCACTGTTATGTTAATAGCGATGTTACGCCATAGAGAGCGATTTTCCAATTGAGTTATTGTCAGAAACCAAAGTTTTCACACTGGCCAATATAAAATTGGACACCCAATCCAGTGAACCAGTCAAGACGCCAGACAAACACCTGTAGCTTACGTAAAACGCGGGAAACGTGTGCGAGAGAGCCTGGCGAGAGTCTCTTGTCTGACAATAAATAAGATCAGTCGGGTATCGAAGCAATGGAAAACAAAAGAAATTGAGAATTACTTTCGACGGTCAAGTGAAAAACGTTCAAAGCCAATCTCTTAACGTAGTAATACAAAACCAAAGTAAAAGCGAAGTACCTTCTATACATCAGTGAAAACTGTTCTAAATACACAAACATGAACAAAAAATTACATAACAATGGTAGTGTTTATCCAGGCAAACCTGAATATACGTATAAAATTTTACATGTACATGTAAAGCACTTAAAAAAATTATCGACGCACGAAATTTCTACTTGAGTTTAAGAAGATTTCTTGTCCGTAATTTCTCTATAAATGATATTTATGGCTATCTTGATACTTTTCCAGCGAACGAGTCTCTCTTTCATAAGCGGTCTTGTTTACTTAACACGACAAGTCTCCGACGAATTATGTTTTTCTAGATAAATAAATTATTTTGCCGACGTGCTGAATTAGCTTCTCGCTGAAAACTGTGCTGGAAACCTTAGTCTGATTGATCTAAAGGGAAAGAAAAACTGAGCTGAAGGTTAATGTCGCCGATCTGCGTGAAAAATAATTTATTATTGAAACCGAAAAGCTAAGCACGATGCAGTTGAAATATATAGATGAATACGGCCAATAATAACTAAGTTAAAACCCACCATTGTTCAATTCATGTATAACAGCTAGACTCAGGCAGTGATACCCTAATAATTTATATCGTAAAGCTTGGCAGAAAAATTAGGGACTGAAGGCCCGGTTTTTCTATGTTTTTACATCTATCTATAGACTACGTCTTATGCTCTCAAATTATCCTTACATTATTATTAGAATAACCTTTCTTCTTTGGCTCCTCGATGTTCTAAATTGAGTCTACCGCAAATCCGGATAGATCTGTCGGCTTCGAAAAACATCATCAATATATTGCAGATAAACTGATGTCACTGATACGCCTCCCGATCAGATTTCTGAGCAAGCAAAATAAATACTATTCACTAAACTTCGACGCAGCTGCTGCCTGAAAAAATTTTAATGTCAGAAAAGAAAAGCAATTAATTTTAAAAGGCACTGAATAGGACAACTTGTAATTTGTAATTTGTCTTAGGTGTTGTTGTGATTAGTCTTTGTAATGTTCAAAGCTCTTCCTGGGCACATCGAGCTTTAGCGCTAAACGGTCTTTAATTTTACAAGCGTAGATGTTATTGTAGCGGCCGGCTAGTCGTTTCGATAGTTCAATGTTGAACGCTATGTTAACAGCTTCTCTGAGGTAGTCTTCTTATGACTTTGGACTAGATTTTCTAAAAGAAAGAATAATTTTGATGCATTAACTAGAACTGCCATGAAAGGGTTTGATAAGTGGCTTGTTTCCTCTTTCTAGTATTACTGTTCCAAAGTTCAATTTCCTATCGCTCCCTCGAACTGCTCAAACTGCTGTTTGACTAAGTTTCTCCTACGCTTTGGCCGCCAATAATGGAGAGTTTCCAATTTTCCCCAACTGTTTTATTGTTGAAGCGTTTTTTTGAACCAGGAGAAAAACACCATGGCAGAATCGAACACGGCACGGTACTCGTCCGCATCTAAGGGAACATGATATTGCCTATTCAAAGTGTGAATCACATAAAACTTCGAAAATACATCGGGCTGGTGGTTTAATCGAGACTTTCCTAGCTGGGATATATACCTGGCCATACTAACTATGACCTGATCTGACGAAACACTACACACACATTACCTTCAGACTTAACTCTTCAAACAAAATGAAATTCATGGTTACAATAGCTTCCCTTAAGAAGTCACATATAACCATATTAATTTCAAGTAAAAAGACGCGGCAATCAAAAATATTGTTTTAAAATCATTAAATTATGAGAGTGACTTACCAGTGGCCTGTTGCTGCAAAACTCAGTGAAATAATGAATATACGGCTCAAAGTTGAATAGGAAACAAAAATAAAACATTTAAATATTCTCTGTCCGTGTACACGTATTTCATTTGCATTCGCCCGTCTTATGAGCTCTTTTGTTTTTAATGCAAGCAATTAATTTTTTTTTTGCGGAGTTCGGAACATTTTTTGAACCGAACAAACTGTGGTTGGTTTCAATTTCTATCGCTGTAACACATAAACAAGCTCAAATGTCGTGTGATAATTTTCTTGATGTAGAATGAGGAACTGATAACAATGAAGCCATAGGGTTTTATTGATTCAGCTAAAAGATTTTATTTGCATAAAATAATATTTCACTATTTTAAGTGCGTAACCGTG
This sequence comes from Orbicella faveolata, assembly GCF_042242905.1. NCBI lineage: Eukaryota > Metazoa > Cnidaria > Anthozoa > Scleractinia > Merulinidae > Orbicella > Orbicella faveolata. The sequence continues at coordinate 3,992,487 of NW_028301541.1, forward strand.
AGAACAGTAATATCGAATTGAAAATTTGAAATTGCCTTACTTCTTTTCATATGCAGTTTTAGTATGTTTAATTATAGACACAACGCCGGTGACTGGCAATTTAAAACACCTAAAAAACGTCGGGAAATTCTACTGAGGAAATTGCTACCGGAAACGCAGTAAAAAAATATTTTTTTGTTGACTGAAATAAATCAAAGTGATCTTAAGGTGGCTGAACACAGTTGTTGATACCTGTGTTTCATTCACCTTTTTCTCTAAAACCCTTGATCTCTCGGTCGCCAAAAATGGCAGCAAGCAAGTTAACAACACAAACCTTGGTTTTTTGATGGTTGAGCTGCCGTGGTACCGTTGCCATGGCAACATGAATAAAAACAAAAAGGCCTTTAAAATCGGTTTTGTTTATTTATAGAAAATCTAGTCATTAGATTTTCTTTATAATTTGCATGCAACAAACTTGTAACGATTCTCACAAGTTAACACAATTTTGCTAATAATTTAACAGAGAGATCTTTAATTATCCTTTGTTGAAGGTTCACTGGAATATCTAGAATTTCCTTTGTTAAAGTTCACTAGTATTTTCAATACTCCAGTTACTTATTTCCTAAAGTATTTTTGTGCCTAAGCGCTGGTATAAGGTCTCGGTGGGGTTTGCAAGGGTCACCAATGCTCTCCCCGTAAATGCTGAGAAATGCCTTTCCGTCTAATATAGGCTCTGCCAACGAAGTCATATGTCGCACGTCCTCGTTTTCGTAGCCCCTGGTAATGCTAGCAGTAGCTAGCAGCTGAGCGACAGTGGCAAAAGGCGAGTGTTCGGCGCCTTCAAATAACCGGAATCTGTGACTAAGGGAAGGAAAACCCCGACAGAAAAACCCTGGTCCTCCAGGTTGGGGGTTGGGCGTGAGGCCAATCACCTCACCCCATAAAAATATTGTGATTACGGAAACTGGAATCTCAGTGTATACAGGCTACAATGGGTGTAGTACAACGACATGCCGGACCCCAGACGATGCCTTAATTAGCTGGGTCGACGGAAGTATGACGACTATGGGTGAAAACCGAAAGGGGGCCATTCTCCGAACAGCTCGTTGACAAACCCCAAAACTAAAGTAAAGGTGGGATGTTGGAATGTGAGAACTATGTTCTCGGTAGGAAAAACAGCCCAGATCACAGCTGAGATGACTCGTTATGGCATTGGTATATTAGGGATAAGTGAATGCAGGTGGTCGGGATTTGGACGTTTGAAAGCACGAACAGGCGAAACCATCATATACTCAGGCAGGGACGACGATGTACATCAGAGTGGGGTCGCAATAATCATGTCAAAGAAAGTCGCCCAATGCTTAGACAGCTGGAGACCGATAAGTGACCGCATCGTAGAAGCTCGCTTCTTCTCACGCTTCATCAAGACAACAGTCATCCAGGTCTATGCCCCAACCAACGAGGCAGATGATGAGGTGAAGGACGACTTCTATGAACAGTTACAAAAGACCGTGGATGAAGTGCCGAGGCACGACATGCTCTTGGTCATAGGCGACTGGAATGCAAAAGTGGGTGAGCAACAACTTGGAGAGGAAGGCATTTTAGGAAAGTTTGGTATGACAGGGGAGAGGAGCGATAACGGGGAGCGTTTTGTGTCTTTCTGTGCACTGAACAATCTAGCTATTGCTTCGACTATGTTCCCACACAAAGAAATACACAGATACACGTGGACTTCACCAAATGGCCAATATCACAACCAGATCGATCACGTGGCCGTTAGATCCAATTTTAAAAGATCAGTACAGGATGTAAGGGCGTATAGGGGTGCAGACTGTGCAAGTGACCACAACCTTGTGATTGCTAAGACACTGCTTAAGCTAAACAGAACAGGCAGGAGAGCAGTACAAGTCAGAAGATACGAGACCGGTAAGCTGAATGTTCCCGAAATTAGGAAGCAATTTCAGTTGGAACTAAAGAACAGGTTCACCTGTTTACTGCTAGAAGATGATTGTGACGTAAATACTGGACAGGAAGAGGAGGGTGAGGTAGCACGTGATAACGAAGTAGAGAAAAAGTGGAAAAAGATCAAAGACACTTACTGTGAGACGGCCAAGGATGTGCTAGGCTACAGAACAAGGAAGAACAAGAGCTGGATCAGCCCAGAAAGCTGGAAGGGAATTGAAGAAAGGAAACAGCTAAAGCAAAAGTTAGCTGGCACAAGGTCGGAACGTCTTAGGGCAAGGCTGCAGCAGGAATACAGGAATAAAGATCTAGAAGTGAAGAAAAGTTTGAGAAAGGATAAGAGAGAGTGGGCTAACAATATAGCACAAGAGGCAGAGGATGCTGCTAAGTGTGGGCAGATGAAAGATGTGTACGATGCTACAAGAAGGCTGTGCTGCGAGCCACCAAAGAAAATTGACATGGTAAGGAACAAGGAAGGCAATTTGTTGACAAAAGAAGAGGAGGTGCAACAAAGATGGAAAGAGCACTTTGCTGAAATACTGAATAGGCCCAACCCAGAACGTGAGGCCGAAGTGATTAGCGACATGGAAGTTATAGAAGAGATACCATCAGGCCCCATAACTAAAGCCGAGATCAGGAGCGCCATCACTAGCATGAAAGCAGGCAAAGCATCTGGCATAGACTGCGTGACAGTTGAACTGCTCAAGGCTGACATTACAACGACAGTCGACGTACTTCACGACCTTTTCCGTGAGATATGGGTCAGTGAGATTGTCCCCGCAGATTGGAGGAAGGGTCTCATTGTCAAGATTGCCAAAAAGGGGGATCTCACCAAGTGTGGAAACTGGCGGGGGATTACTCTGATGTCTGTTGCTGCAAAAGTGATGTGCAAGGTATTGATTAGAAGAATATCAGGTGGTGTTGATGCAAAGCTACGGAAGGAGCAAGCTGGTTTCAGGAAAGGAAGGAGTACGATAGAGCAGATATTCGTTCTCAGGAACATCGTAGAGCAAGCAGTGGAATGGAACTCCAGCTTATATGTATGCTTTGTCGACTACGAAAAGGCTTTTGACAGCGTTCACAGGAAAACCTTGTGGAAGATCATGGAGAGTTATGGGATACCGTCGAAGCTTGTCAGAATGGTCAACGTAATGTATGATGATAGCCAATGTGCGGTTGTTGACGGTACAGGTCAAACGGACTGGTTTGACGTGAAGTCCGGCGTAAAGCAGGGGTGTAACATGTCAGGGTTTCTGTTCTTACTCGTAATCGACTGGATCATGAGAAGAACAGTAACGGGTGCTAATTAACACTGGCATTAGATGGAAATTGTGGTCCAAGTTAGACGACTTGGACTTTGCTGATGACATTGCTCTTACATCCAGTACGAAATGTCAAATCCAACAGAAAGTGAAAAATCTCAGCACTAACAGCAAGAAAACTGGTTTGAAGATCAACTCCGAAAAGACAAAACTCCTTAGACTGAACACGACCAGCAATGAGAATGTTCAGGTTGACGAACACGATATTGAAGATGTAGAGAGTTTTGTGTACTTGGGTGCACACATCAGCAAGTCAGGTGGCACAGAAGAAGACATCAAAGCAAGGCTAGGGAAAGCAAGGGCTGCATATAGTAAGTTAGATAAGATCTGGAAGAACAGTCAATTTACCTACAAGACTAAGACCAAAATCTTCAAAGCTAATGTCATCTCGGTGTTGCTGTATGGTTGTGAATGCTGGCGAATGACCAAAACAGATGAGAAAAAACTGGATGCGTTCTTACACAAGAGCCTTCGTCGGATATTAAAGATCTAATGGCCAATGCGGATAACAAACGAGGAGATTAGAGCAAGAGCAGGAATGGAGACAATAAGCAAGCAAGTGGCAAGGAGGAGATGGACGTGGCTGGGTCACGTCCTCAGAATGGATCACCACTCACATCCACGAATTGCTCTCACATGGGTACCTGAAGGCAAACGGAAACGGGGTCGACCGCGCGAGACTTGGAGAAGGACTGTAGAAAGGGAGCTGGAAAAGGAAGGTTTAAGAACATGGGCAGCAGCAGCATCGGCTGCGGAGGACAGAACAGCCTGGAGGCAGAGAGCTTACGGCCCAATTCTCCACTTGGAGAACGGATAAATGATGATTTTTGTGCCAAATTTCGTGAAATTTCTAATGAGTGGTTCTCGAGAAATAGCCGTATTTCCGAGGGTGCAATTTTTCATTCAATCGCATTTTTTTTGACTTACTACGCATGCGCTGCATTTAACTGGGTTCTTTCGGTAACAAAGAAAAAGCTGAGAATTGTTGGGTTCTTTGCATCGTTATCTTTTCTAACATATCTTTCTGATAAAAGACTAAAGCCATCAATACACTGCGTTCAATTATAGAGAAAAATAGCACAGATAGTGCGGGTGTTGAGTAAGTAAAATCCTTGTGCACGCACTGAATTGCATCAGCAAAAGCCCGCGAAAACTGTGTTCGGCCACCTTAAGCATGACATTTACGGCAAACAGCCAACATTGTCTCTGATTTAATTTTGTGTTCTTTCCTTCTAATCCTTAAAGAAAACAAATACAAATATTTTCAGTCTACTGTGGCCGTTGTAGAAAGAAGGCTGTTATGAGGAAGAAATGGTGTAATATGATATCTATTTTGTAAGAAGTACACCGTTTCTTACATAACTTACAGGCAGGCTCACGGCTCACAACACGATCGATAGAGATTCAAGCAAATGAAATTATTTCCAACAGCAATGGCAGTGAAATTAATTCACTTGAAACTGAGTCTATCTGACTGCCATTGAAGACGAAGTGAAAACACTGTAGACTTGATAAGATCATGTCTTTGTGTACTTTGTTACTTCGTGCAAATGAGATTCGTACCAGAAACACTGCCGCCATATGTAGTTTAAGTTTCTACAACCAGAGTGCTATGTATTCAAAGACTGACTAATGCCTCCCAAATTTGCCCTTGGCGTTGAATCTGATATCCAAGGTAGGCCACAGAATCAAGAGGCTGTATACTGAGGCCTCGAATTTTTAATCTTAATTCGAATGATCAAGCCTTTTGTTCTACTACTTAAAGGAGAAATTTGACGGTTTGGGCATCTTGAAAAGTCAGTTTAGCCTAAAGTTTTCAAGTCCGCTGTTTATAATCCGCTGTGTTAATCTTCTCCATCCTTGTTAACCATCCTTGTTCCTTTGCGGTTTATTGTTATCTCTTCAGGTGTATTTCTGTCTTAGTAACTACTATTTTCATGTTTCCTTCAATTTAAAGGCAATTTTGGACGTGGCCACCGAAATAACTCAAAATACAGTGACTAAGATCCTTTAAGTCAGTGATCCATATGGCAGTGCCGGGAAAATTAAACCATTACTTGTAGGTCCTCATTAATTAGGCTAGGGCGCGCCGTTTTCCTTGTCGATTCGTTGGTGGCAGGTTAAAACTTTAGTCTTTCGTTTTCGCCGTCGTTTGTTACACTGAATATAACTAAAGTACGGGAAAACTGTACAGGGTATATCTTTCCCACATATTTCCGGTACACATCTATGTGGTCAACATGGTCAAGAGTTTCTTTAGCCTGCGAGTAGGCTCGCGTTTACGGATCACACTAGCCTGGGTGCCAGAGGTTTTTCTTGCGCGGTTTCCGGTGTCGGTCATGTCTGGGGTGCTTACCATTTACAAAAACCATCTGGTTGGAAATTTCAGGCATAAACATTAAACAATTGAATGCCACGTTGCGGGAGAGGGAATCGCTATAAAGTATATCCATATCAGCTAGAGAGACTTAAAAGAGCAGAAAAATAGCATCACCTCAAATCACAGCCCATATTTTCAGAAGCTTCCCAAACGGAATGGCGCGAACCATTTGATTTTTCAACTGGAATTTCCGGTTTTCCCATTTAAATGGTAAGTACCCCTAGTCTCTACTGGGACCCGGGCTTCGCTTTGCGAAGCCGCGCACGACAAAAACAAAACCTCTGGTACCTAGGGTAGGGGCACACTCGCTCTTCACCAGACTCCTCCCTTGCTCGGCGACGCGGTCCTCCCCGCTCACGCTCGCGCGTTTGACTCAAAGGTACATGTGAGCCTGCTCTCAGGCAAAAGAAACCTTTGACCTTAAGACAAAACTTAATGTAACAGAAAACTGCTTAACCTGGAAAATTTTCCGGCTACTTGTGCCTTTTACCACAAGAACCCTTCAAAAATATGTGAAAATAAATATGCGCGTTTGACTCAAAGGTAAATGTGAGCCTGCTCTCAGGCAAAAGAAACCTTTGACCATAAAGACAAAACTTAATGTAACAGAAAACTGCTAAATCTAGTAAATTTTCCGGCAACTTGTACCTTTCACCACAAGAACCCTTAAAAAATAAATATGTGGAATCCCTGAAAAAGGGTTCCCACTGTATGGGTAGCCTTGCGGTAGGAGCAAAGTATGTAACCGCAACGCCACCTTGAATGGATAGCATTGCGGTAGGAGCAAAGTCGCTTTCCTCGCGCCACCAACGATGAGAGCCCGGCTACTACTGTATGGGATGGTGTTAAATTAATATTACTAGCATCTAACATGCAGCCAGTGCTGTTTTTGTTTCTTTTTGGCTAAGTTTGCCGTTTAGAGAAAGGAGCAATTTTCAGCCTCGATATTCTTATATAAAAAAGAGTGTATCGTGGTTCTCTTCGCTGTAATTCTAAAAACTTTCCCAACTTTAGCACGGCATCGTTCGTTATATTGAGAAATAGGCAGAGGTTCAGGAAAGCATATAAGCTTAACGGGTACACACAGAGTATAGATATTTGGACTGTAGTCTGCGTAGCTGGCGGTTTAGTTGGGGTGGAGCGCGCGAGCTACCGTCGAAAGCGGCGATGCCGCGAGCAGCCTGGTGGGAGAAATGTACTGAAGAACTATTTCAGAGACGGGCTTCTTATTTGTGCACTTCCACGTTTGCATTGATTGCGCTTTGAGGAGGGCTTGAAATGGAATACGGCCAGTTGTCATTGACTTTTGTATCATTTGGTGGCTCCTAAAGGAGCCGTTTGTTTTGGCGGGAAACCCACAAAGTGAGTTTACTTGCTGCTGGTGTACTTGGTCACAGCCTTGGTTCCTTCACTCACGGCGTGTTTGGCCAGTTCACCAGGTAGAAGCAGCCTGATGGCGGTCTGGATCTCGCGGGAGCTGATGGTTGATTTCTTGTTGTAGTGGGCAAGACGGGAAGCTTCGGTGGCGATGCGCTCGAAGATGTCGTTGACGAACGAGTTCATGATGCCCATGGCTTTGCTGGAGATACCAGTGTCAGGGTGAACTTGCTTCAACACCTTGTAGATGTAGATAGCATAGCTTTCCTTTCTCTTTCCCCTTCTCTTCTTCTTTCCATCAGCGGCGGCCTTTGCCTTACCGGCTTTCTTCTCGCCTTTCTTTCCTGCAACTTTGGGTGCCATGTCTGTAGATCAGAATGGATTTGAATGAAGACTAGATGATGCGTTTTGTATTTATAACAAAATTTAGAAAGGATCAATTATCATAAGGATCGAAATGCTCGATTCCTGATTGGTCATTTTATGCCTTATCGACCTTTTGAGGTCATATTTTGCATCTGGTTTGTTTATAGCACAAGGAGTCTTTGTTTTATATTGTCAGATGCAAAGTTCTGATTGGTGCATTTCGATCTTCTACAGTTGAATAACCTCAAATAAAATTCGGCGCGCTTAAAATTTGTTTTCATTCTCCGAGAAAACGATTTTCGTGAGTACTACTGTATTTTCAATCATGTCTGGTCGCGGTAAAGGAAAGGCAAAGGGTACCAAGTCCAAGAGCCGCTCATCCCGAGCAGGGCTTCAGTTCCCAGTCGGTCGTATCCATCGTCTTCTCCGCAAAGGCAACTATGCTGAGCGTGTTGGCGCCGGTGCTCCAGTGTACTTGGCTGCCGTGCTCGAGTATTTGAGCGCCGAGATCCTGGAGTTGGCGGGCAACGCTGCTCGTGACAACAAGAAGACAAGAATCATCCCCCGTCACCTTCAGCTGGCTGTCCGTAATGACGAGGAGTTGAACAAACTGCTCGCCGGTGTCACCATCGCACAGGGAGGTGTTCTTCCCAACATCCAGGCTGTACTTCTGCCCAAGAAGACCGAGAAGAAAGCCAAAGCTTAAATAAGCTTTGACTCACAAACAAACGGCTCCTTTAGGAGCCACCAAATGTTAGAAAAGTCACGATCAACTAAACTGTTTGTAACACTTTTAAGTTTATTTTCTTTAGCTAAATCGGCCGTGCTTATATCAGAACCAAGCCCCAATGATCAAGTATTCGTTTTGCGAGTCATTTAGTTGTTGCGTTCGCATTAGAACACTAATATAAGTCTGACTTAGCGTGAACCGCTAAGTCATAAATGCGCGATTTCTGTCTTAGTGTCGGCAAACTCAAACGATCTAAGCATGACTGAGGGCTTGCTTAACTGAGAAACCTGATAGCAAAAAAATTTCAAAAGCGCGGAGTTTTATCAGATAGAGATTCCCGCGTTAGGCACATAAACCAAAACAAAACCTAACTTAAAGAAATTTAAGACGTAACTCACAGTTTTGCAAGGGAAGAATTTGTCTTCTAATGTCTGAACGCTCAAGCAGACTTCGGGTGACTTGGCTTGACTTAGGCTAAGACAGACAGTGTGTGAACCCAAGTACTAGTGAGCCATATGGAGTTAGATCCTCAGCTCCTTATGAGGGTGTGCCGTTTTTTCGCAGATTAGTTGCTTTCAGGCCAAAAATCTTTCACTCTTTTCAGTTTTCTACGCCAGGACACCCAAGCTAAACAAATGCAAATTTTACTTAGTCTTAATTCTTTTATCATGCTAATATCTATATTCATGCAGCAATGCGCACACAACACTCTAACGTGTAACAGTCACAACGGTCTACCTAAATTTTTTCCTCCGAGATATAAGTGGCTCATTTGTAACGACTGTTTGGATTCTTTCTTCAGTAGACTGATAGACTGCGAGCAGTCTATTGCTGGAAAAAAAAACGCAAAACAAGTGAGCGTTCGAGCGTGATATACGAGAGGAGTAGCCTCGAGTAGCGCACGCTAACGACCGCTCACTTCTTTGCGTTCTGCCTAACGGATTTTCGAGCAAAATAGACTGCTCGGAGTAGACTATCTTTTGCCCAATTCAGTCTGCGCGTAATTACGGTATAAAGAACCTTTTATGTTACGGGGGGTTTGGTTGTAATTGTGACAGGAGAATATTTTACAATGTAATAATCAAACGCGCATCGAGTACTCAAGTGAACTATCTTTCGATGTGACTGAAAAACTTTTCTTTCCGTGCGACGGTCTATGTTGGTCATGACTTTTGAGAGATTTGGTGGCTCCTAAAGGAGCCGTTTGTTTGCGTTGGCAGACTGTGCAGTCTAACCGCCAAATCCGTACAGAGTACGGCCTTGTCGTTTCAGAGCGTACACCACATCCATGGCTGTCACAGTCTTTCTCTTGGCGTGCTCGGTGTATGTCACAGCATCACGGATCACGTTCTCAAGGAAAACTTTGAGAACACCACGAGTCTCCTCGTAGATCAGGCCAGAGATTCGCTTAACACCGCCACGGCGAGCAAGACGACGGATGGCTGGCTTGGTGATGCCTTGGATGTTATCACGAAGGATCTTTCGGTGACGCTTGGCGCCTCCTTTTCCTAGACCTTTGCCTCCTTTACCGCGACCAGACATGTTGACTACTACTCATGTAACTGTATTAGCCCGGTTTGTCTCCGTTCTTATTTTTTCCATGTTAAAGGAGGACCTCTCGGAAAACATAATACCTTTTCTCCTATTGGATAAGAAAAGACAACAGAGCAAAGGGTCAGATTAACAGACTCATCCATTATTAGCAAATTCACACAGATCTTTCTGTACAGAGAAAATGTCTTTGCCAATGAGAAAATTTCATTCTAACCCTAACACGACCTAACATTGGAAATTTTATAATTATTTCAACCTTTTGAAACGATTTCATCGTATCCATGCAATCTTTCATGCCTTATAAAACCTTCAATTCTACCTTGGATCGAAATATTCTCACAGAACCGTGAACCGTGAACAGCACAGTCCTTCACAAAACAAACGGCTCCTTTAGGAGCCACCACATGAGTAAAAGCAATGACCGACACGTACAAATGAAATCACAGACGCTTTCATTTCAATAACTTTTGTCTTCGAAGTTGAAACCGAACGTGAAATGTTTAGTCTGTTGTTATAACACTAAAATATGAATCCCCTTGTCCAGTTTTTATTTGGCAGTAGCACTTATTTAGTAAAATGTTGAAGAAATGGACTGATAAAATCGTTTTGCACACAAAGTCTCCAGACACCATATTCCGCCATTTTGTTTCCAATCAACGGTGCCAACTTGAACTTTGTGTATGATTCGACATTTCCCCCTTGAAATTCTTCCCTGAATGTTACATTGACACGAAAATAACAGGGTTTTACGTCGGATCATACCCTTTTCAAATTTCTTGATCTAACAATCGTTTTCTTCAATAAATTTTAGCGCCACGTTCCCTGAAGGTTCCAGTGGATACGGTCTAATAGGGACTATTAACAGGGCTAGGTAAATTTACTAGTATATTACTATTAAGACGGTCTTTCGTTCGAGTTTATTATAGTTTTTGAACTTCAGGGCATATAACCTGACTCTGGCGCTTTGGTAAGATAATATATGCAAATGTTTCCCTGCTGGCGCGTTTTGAGAAATTCGGAAAGTGAGAAATTTTCAGCTTTATCTTTCGTCATATCATTGATTTCTACAGATCTAGAAATGTAAAATCACTTGTGTAAGCACTTTTAAGACCATACAAACGTTAGGAGCGAAACTAGAACAGCCCTGGTGGGCATCTGGGTTACTTACTTACTAACTAAATCTGCCCGAAGTCTAAACCAACAACGACGTGTTTTGTTGAAATTCTGTTTTTGTAGTTAAGTGGATCACTGAATCTCTACATCAAATTTATAGCCTGTAAATCACAATTCTCAGCAGTTTTTCTCATCTCTAATGGCTGGTATGCCCCTGATAAACCTCTGGGCTTCAACAAGTCGGAATCAGTCAATAAACTGACGGGTTCAGAAGTTTGTACTTGTTGGGCAGAGAAAAGTGAAGTTTAGCCACCGAAAATCAGTAAGGAGGTCCAATTTTCTAATTGCTATTTAAACTTAAGGCGTTGGTCTTTATTGAACTATTCGAGATTTTGAAGAGTAGTGACTCTAACAAAGGCTAATTTGTTGTTAATACAAAACTTTGTTTAGGATCTTCTTGCTTTACAAACTTCAAAACTTTGAGTTCCACTCTTTGCCAATCTTTGTCCAAATATATTTTTGCTTTTCAACCTTGCAAATATCACAGGTACCAATTTTTAAAGTTAAGTAAAGTAAAACTCTTTAGAATACGATTTTATCTTACAAAACGTCGACTAAAGTAGCACAACATTTGAGGACGCCATCTTCGATACCTTGTTTCCTCGGTGGTCCGCATTCGGCAAATATTTTCTACTTCCACGCGAATAAGTTTATTTCGAGTCTTCAGTTCCGAAGTGATTTTAAGGTTGCAACATGTCCGCACCAGCAAAATCCCCAGTCAAAAAGAAGCCAACAGCGCCTAAAAAGCCAGCTGATCATCCACCTTATTTGGATATGATCAAGGCTGCCATTTTAGCGCTGAAGGAGCGAAGCGGTTCTTCCCGCCAAGCCATCGAGAAATACATCAAAGCCAACTACAAGGTTGGTGAGGTTGGCTCGCACTTGAAGATAGCTTTGAAGAGAGGCGCCGCCAGCGGCAAGCTTGTGCACACCAAGGGAGTTGGTGCTTCAGGCTCCTTCAAGTTGCCCAAGGAGGAAAAGAAGGAGAAGAAACCGAAGAAGAAGCCCGCTGCAAAGAAGAAGCCCGCCGCCAAGCCAAAGAAGCCCGCCACCAAGAAGGCAGCGAAGAAACCAGCGGCAAAGAAGGCTGCAAAGAAACCAGCGGCGAAAAAGCCAACAGCAAAGAAACCCGCAGCTAAGAAACCGGCAGCAAAGAAGCCCGCAGCTAAAAAACCCGCCAAGAAAGCGGCCAAGAAACCCGCGGCAAAGAAGCCCGCCAAGAAGCCTGCCGCCAAGAAAACGGCTAAGAAGTGAAGTGCGACGATCCTTCAATAAACAAAACGGCTCCTTTAGGAGCCACCACATACAAAAAAGGAATTATCAACGAATATATTGAACAAATATCATTATTTCCGAGTTGGTTTGTTCGAAAGTTTGAAGTCAATTACCGTGAGAGCTCTGATTACAAGTCCTGCCCGACTCTCACCCATTTCTCTTATTTTATTCATTCGTTGATAATGTTATTACAATCCATTCAGATTCTTTTCGGGGTGACTTGGGCAGCTTCAATAACTTCAAATACCACATAGAGAGTTTTCTCAGCGTGACAGAAAATGCTAGGGTGAATGGAGTAAATTGCTTCGAGCTGATCATTGTTTTTAGACTGCTTCTAGTGCAGGAGTCAACAGTGGTATACTAATTGTGCAAATATACAAAAATTATGTCATTTTCAATCATTCAGAAAATGATTTTGTTTCAGTATTGCAAACAGAGGTCATCTAAAGCTCATAAATGTATCACAGCACAGTAAATGTAATAAAATAGTCTGCACTTTTAAGGGTTGACTAATACGAGACAGAGAAACCTTTTGAGTAGAACTGACAAAAGGCTCCGTGATCGGTTCTGTTTCAGCAGACAATTCCAATCCAAACTTAACACACTGTAATAATTAATACACCAAATGCACGAACTGACAAAAGGCTCCGTGATCAGTTCTGTTTCAGCAGACAATTCCAATCCAAACTTAACACACTGTAATAATTAATACACCAAATGCACACACTCCCAAGTCTTTTATTATAGTTCTTATTCATACAACTAGTCGAGCATTTTGAAGTTACAGTGTTACTACTTACTAATCTCATATCTGTGTTATTTTATGGTAGTAGTTTGTCTCACAATTCAGAGACTAAAGGAATGACACTTATAGCCTGTTATCACTAGACGATACTCTTTTTTCTGATAATTGCAAAATGTAGTATGTTAATAATTTTACATTCATTCTGACTATTCTTTGCATAAACCAACCAATCATGACCAATTACCAGCATACCAAACTAATTACTACAGGTTACAACTACCACAATGCAATCAATTTTCTATTCCCTAATGTTGATTCAATTTTTGTTCAAGAAGCAGGTGATGAGAAAACTTCAAAATTTATAAATTATAACTAAAAAATATTTTCTTGATGTATAATTTTGTCAAACCAGAATATCATATCCAGACAAATTTAATTCACCATTCCATGTGTCCTGAGAGATTTCAATTCACCGAACTCAATCCTACCACCCCCAAAATATTTTACACTCAAATGAAAGCCAATAGTTTATGTATTTTCTGCAGCCAGTTTATAAGAAAGAAAATGAACCCAGAATATTCTTATTGCTTGAAGAAATTCTCAGCAAGATAATCTTTAACTTTGGGCCATATTACATTTGTTTCCGTCCCAGAAAACGACTTCAGAGTCCCCTGTTTCCTGTAAAATATAATGAAATCCAGTTACAAATGTTAATGAAAACACCACACAATGAAAAGGTACCTAGTCATTAATATTAATATCCAATCCTTGACCATCCAATCACGTTTTTGAAGCATTAAGTAGACTTGCAGCAGTGTTACTTTCAATAAGATATGAACCAGGTGGCTGCCTTGGTTATTGAGAGGTCCGAATTCAAGCCCTCAGGCTGGGGACATCACATTGTGTTCTGGGGCAAGACATCCACTATACTCTCACAGTGCTCCTCTCCACCATGGTGTATAAATGGTTACTGGAGAATTTAATGCATGGGGGTAACCCTGTGATAGACTAGCATCCCATCCGGGGGGGGAGTAGAAATACTCCTAGTCATTTCATGCTACTGATAACCAACAATAAGTGCCAGCCTGATGGGCCATTTGCCTCATATGATGTCTTTCCTATATCTGCAAAGGTCTCTTGAGAGAATCATACCTGTAGCCATTTGCACACATTGCAGGCCTATTATTCTAGGTCATATTATCTTGCCATTACAGGCAAGGAAATCTTGTAGAGGTTAGGCTATTCAGATATAACTAACTATTGGCCGGCAACATAGGCATGCAATACGTGCAGAGTCTATACATCATCATGTTGTTCCAGAAAATATCCACCCCTCCCTGGAGGGTTTAGTTTTGGTTTGCACTGCCCCCTGCCCAACCTCGTCCATCTGGAAATTCCAGTCTTGGTTCATGCTTTCCTTTGGTTTTTGAACCCTCATCCCCCTTGGAATTTCAAATAACCCTCCTTGGAGTGAGTATGGATATTTTCTGGAACCACACAATGCACAAACTTTGTCCTAAACATTTGTACTTACAAATAAAAATCAATTAAAGGTTTTGTCATGTCTTCATATTGCTTTAGTCTCTGTCGCACAGTCTCTGGCTGCATTAAGAGAAAAATTCAATAATGTTGAGTTGATGTTGGAATTCTACATCTGCAAAAATTACCTGATGAAGAATATAAATTGAAAACTTAAAAGTTTTAACTTAAAATTTATCAATAACAATACGATACAAGGTATGATCACGACAAAGAAAATACATACAAAACTCCAGGAACTAATTATTTTAAGAAATTTTGAGGTGAGGGGTTTATATTAAATTAGTACTCATGGCAACACAAAATTTTCTTGCTTTGAGGGGAGAAAGATTCAGAGTAACATGATCAAAGTACTTAAATTTCAGATGATTTTTTTGTGATATTTCTTAGAAAAGTAAACAATATGATGACCACTAATTAAAGAAAATTGGAACAAAGAGGGCCAAAATTTTAATTTTGCCTTTGAGACTAAATACAACAAACATCAGACCTTGTCATCATCTCGTTGAACAAGATCTTCTCCAGTGTCGTCATCTTTTCCCTGCCAACAAAAATAAGTAGGCTAGTGTGTTTAATTGAAAGCTGTTCATGCATTTTGTTCACAGGCAAGACATTTTTATTGTGCAATTCTCTCTACCTAGGGCCAGGCATAATTCTGATAAAATACCAAAGGGGAGGGGTAGAAGGAAAAAGAACTCTCTGTGCTGAAAAAAAGCAAGGTCCCAGAGTGAAGGTGGGTCCTTTCTTGCTCCAAAATCGGAGAATGTACCACTAGCACTACCATATTGTAGCATTAAGAGAAATATGTAGGAATCAGTAAAAACATTAGCTGAAACACTCATTAAACATCTTACTCAGTCATAAACACACACAGAATTCAGTACATTAAATATTGTCCACTTACTGGTACTTTAGGTGGGTTGAAATCCAAGTTGTAAGTCTTACCACTAGCTGGATGAATCCAACGTTTCTTCAAAACGAAAAATTATCAGTTCAGAACAGTTACTCTCTCTTGACTACTCTGCAATTTTTTTTCTAGGGGGGGGGGGGGGTGGGAAGAGCCAAGGGACTGAACATTAGTTCCTTCCATGGGAAGTCTTGTAGTTGAATTACTGGTTATTAACTGGTCACTAATTGCAGTGAATGACAAGAGTAATCAAATTAAACTTACTGAAATTCTATCAATAATTGTCTCAAAAGGAACATCTAAGTTAATGACAACATCAAGCTGCTGTCGCTCTCCAAGCTTTTCAGCCTGCATTACAGTCCTTGGAAAACCTGTAAATAAATTTACATTCACTGGTGTCAGTGATAATTACATTGCTATCACTACTAGTCACAACATCACTAACTTAATTTTGCATCAACTAGATTGTTTTAACTGATTGTTACCAATGATCTATTATTTTCTCAATGTTCATAAATTCATTTTACCTGATGCAAAATATAAAAGAAAACATCAATTCAACTGAACAAAGAACTATAAATCCTACTGTTATAATTGATCAACACTCCATGCCTTCACAAATGTTCTACTGAGATATTATGCCCTACATCTTACAACTTAAGGCAGCTGTTATCGTTTACAATTAGAAAACAACCGGAAAAGTTACAACTAAATGCAAAATAGAACACATTTCACCTTTATCAAAACACTCTGGTAAAAATTGACCATTGCAGGAGTTGGAAATAATATTTCTTTCGAACAGACAACAGGTCTGTTGCATTCCTTGCAGTCCTCACGATATGCACTTTTCTTACAAATTATTCTTCAGTCTTCAAATTCATCCGTCTGCTCTTCACTGTAAATTATGTGCCATTTTAAAACAACTTGGCAGCTGACTTGAAAAATTCAACTCTCTCTCAGAAGAAATACGGAGGTGTATTTGTCAGCTAAATAACAGGACCGTTCGCTATATTTGATTTTGAACCAACTCCGCCCAGATCTCGGGAGTACCTTTGCAAAGATTGTGTAAGCATGTGTACATACACGTTCATCTGGTTCATGCACCACTGCAAAATTTACTTGCTCGCACCTCACATACCATCTAATAGCCAGCTCCCTCCAGCTAATTCCTTCATTTTGTTCATTATAAGTTCTATCATGATTTCGTCAGGCACGAGTCCTCCCTTTTCCACGATCGCCTTCGCCTTTAAGCCAACCTCTGTACCTTCTTTAATTTGTGAACGGAGAACATCCCCACTGGATAAGTGTGTTACCTTGAACGTGTTGACAATCCGTTCAGAAACAGTTCCTTTACCTGATCCAGGTGGGCCCATGATAAGAGCACGTACTGGTTTCGACGACATGTTTGATAAATGAATCTCACGGATCTGCTTGATGGGAGATATGTCTGCACAAATCAAACGAAGACGACGAACAGAATGCATCTTATTTTGTGGAAGGTAATTTTTATGGAGTGAGGAGGGCGGACTGGGAACTAAAAACATTACGCTGGCAAGCAAACAGCTGGCTCAGATATTTGCACGTGGGTAATTCAACATGGCGGACGCTGAGCGAAAGAAGAGGTGAGTGATCGTTTTGTTCAAATTTTTGTGTTTAACGATAAAAAATGATAAGAAACAGCACAGTGAAACTGCTGTTATTTCCTACATATTCGCTCAAACATCTCCAATAATAAATTCAAGACTTTTCCTGGTGGTCTTATCCCGGTCTTATCTGTTTTGTGATGACAAAGTAAAAAGTGCATGTAAGCACCCAGGGAATCATTAACTTCATGTAAACTTCTTACCTTCTTGATCAAGACAACTTGCAAATTTTGCAAATTGCTTTGATCAAGTAAGCTTAACGTCTAAGGATAGTTGGAATTCATGAGTATAATGGGCTATTCCATTTAATATCCGCACCCCCCCCCCCCCCTATTGAGGTATTACTTGAAATCCGCCCTCAGATATCCCTTTTTGAGAGGGTACCCCCTTGGATTTAGATAAATTGGCCACCACCCCCCCCCCGGAAATTTTGCGACTTTAATTTTCATACTTACAAACCTCTTCAGACGTCTTCAGCATATCATTTATTGGGGAAAATGGCCAATACAAAATTGAAGGATCGCTTTGCACTGTCTTTATATATAAATATATATTGTCATATTGATTTTTCACAAATTCTACTCTTCACTGAAGCCCTGAAGAAACAGAAAGCACGTAACTTATTTACAAAACATTACTTCCTACACTAATTAAAATCAGTCACTTTCAGACAAAGAAACCTAGGAAATATGACTACTCAGAGCTAAATGGAGGTAATGAGAGGGTATGTCAAGTGACCCCAAACTAAGAAGGATAGCTTAACAGAATAGTAATTATCACTTGAAGATAATCATACATGTAATAACAATTATTATCTCTAAAATTTGAAATAATTTCCTTCCCATTTACACCGGCCGGGTTTTATGTGGCAAACGTAGGGGAGAATTGATTATTGGCATGGAGTGAGTGAGCTGGGGGAAACAAAAGAAAATACACAATGCTGTGTGATATTTTGCATGATGAGTAGGAAAACAGTATACATTAACACACAAACAAAGAAGGTGGAAGAAGTGTGAACTGCATGACAAAATGTCAAAACTCAACATTTCTTTTTCTAATAACTTGTAGAACTGTAACTGGATAACAGTGAGTAATGACATCCTTTGGGCGTAAGAGGAAATTGAGCAATTTCAGAGTATCTATCTAACCTGAATGTGTCAAAATCCTTTGTACAATGTGACATGAAATATCAGGCATCCTTATTCAATGACCCCCCCTCCTCCCCCTCGGATTTCCCCTAACCTCAATAGGAGGGGGGGTGCGGATATTAAATGGAGTGGCCCAATATGAGATTGAAATAGCTGGAACAGCCCTAAAGATATTTCAGTGATTCTGTTCAGTTGAAAAACTACTGTTGAACCTCTACAAATGGCCACCTCTATACAAAGGCCAGCATTTTTAGCAATAATAATTGTTGTACACCAATTCTTACAATTTACTGTTATTGGGAGCTGCATATCATAACAATCTCTCTCTAATGCCAACTTAATTTTACTCAAGGATGGACAAATAGACAGGTATCTAGACACAACCCAGGCATGACCTACATGTGGGAACTACATTTTGACTGTAGAGTTAGGAAAGGCGAAACAAGGCAAGACTCTCAACCCACTATTGCATAGCACTGAAATCATCTCTTTCTGATTCAATTATCAGAGTAGAAAAAGTGTTTATTATTTTCAGCCTTTTTTCTACCATGCTAATTATCACCTTTTTGCCAATAGTTTTTTCAGAGATGTTTTTCTAAATACTTTGAACTCGTGCATTTTTCAACAAATTTTTCCAGTGACAATTTCAATTTGGAAGAGCAGCTCAAGACCCCAATACATGTAATTTTTGCATCCTTTTAATAGTACACTGAATAGACCAACTGATTTCTCTATATAAGTTATAAACAATTACATGTAGAGTATGTTCTACGGACGAGAGTCTGTATGGCACAATAGAGAGAAAGCCATTTATGTCTGGGAAGTTATTAATAGCCTGCATATGCTTCTTATTTATAAAATTTGTGTATTTATTTGTTAGTGGATCAAAGAGTTTCAAGAAGAAATTCAAAGGAAAGGGTGATGATATCAAGCTTAAAGTTAAGCCAAAAAAGTTTTCCAAAGATGTTAGAGGAGATAATTCACCAGGACAAAAAAGGAAAGCTCATGATATAGATGATCGTGGAAAGAAAAAATTCAAGGCAAAGAAGTGGAAAGATGAACAAGGAAGACAAGATGGGAGGAAAGGACACTCAAAACAGGAAAAAGAAAACAAGAAAAGTAACAAAGATTTTTCCAAAAATGACAAGGACTCGCAGCATAGAACTAAGAATGGACAATTAAATAGTAGCAGAGCTCTGAAACGAAAACTAGGAGATGGCAGTGGATCTAAAGACTTTGTTAAAAAGAGGAAAACATCTGACCCAGGAGAACAGAATAAAGGTAAAAATTCATTTTAAGTATGAAGACAAAACTTAATATTATAGTTTATAAAATTATTATTGATTCATGCTATTTACCTGAAATCTCTGTTGCAAATGGGGTGCAACTTATCTGTGAGAACGTTTACTACGGACTGGAAAAATTCTCATTCCAAATGAATTTATTAATATTGTTAAAGAATATAAAAATCCATTTGCCAGGTGTATCAGTATTGTGTAGTTCCAGAAATTACCCACCTCAAGGATTCCAGTGGGGAGGGAGACTCAAAAGCCAAAGGTTTTAATGGAGAATATGAGTTTAATCTGGAATTTCCAGAGGGATGGGAGGGTTCAAACCAAACAACCTTCCATGGGAAGGGTGTGGGTATCTTCTGGAAACACGTAATGCACAATCAAAGCAATCCATAATTTTGATGACTGTTTTGGACTTGTAATTGTAATAGTGTTGTGGAGACATTGCATTGTTTGCATTGCTTGGATTGAGCGCAATGACAAATAACCTTTATTTCCTGTGGCAATGTTTATAGCACAAAGACTAGCAGGGGCAAGCAAACAACTGAAACAACTAATTCAAACTGAATAGAACATCACAACAGCCATACCAGGAGATCTGTGTTAAGCACAAGTCTTGTCTGACCCTGTATGTACTCAGCTTGACCCTATTCTTGTATTTAGATTCTGATGAGAAGCCCAACATCTGGCGAATGAAGAAAAAGGAAAGAAAAGACTTTCGTCGAAAACAAGATGAAAACTATGACTTGGTCCACAATCTCAAACAGCTCTATGAGACTATTAGAAGGTTTGTCAACTTAGGCATTTGAGTGTTCAAGGTTGTAGCAGACGTATCAGATTTCAAGTGGCCCATCCAGCTGGAGCTTATCCCTGGCTTCTGTAGCATGTGGTGACTAGAAGTATTGCTACTGCCCCCGAGGGATGCTAGTCCATTGCAGGGTTACCCCCAGCATTAAATCTGCTGGTACCCATTTATACACTTGGGTGGAGAGAAGCACTGTGAGAGTTAGTGCCTTACCCAAGATCGCAGTGCAATGACCCTGGCCAGGGCTCAAACCCAAAAACGGCTTGATCCAGAATCCAGCTTGCTCACAAGTAGGTCACTGTGCCTCTATAATTAAAGGCATTAATAAGAGTTAATGTAATTAAGAGTTCAACAAATAAAGTCGGTTCATTGTTTTGCTTTTGAAAAGTTAAGATAAACTTGACTCACTGTTTGTTTGATTTGTGTTTTTCAGAAAAAAATGTTCCGAAGCTGAGAAATCAGAATTGGTAGAAAAGATTTTAAATCTAATTGCTGGTCACTCACATGAAGTAAGTATACTTTATCCAATTAAAACCAAAATATTTGAATCATTTTGGGCAAATCTTGATTATGATCTCAATTAATAATAAATTATCTTAAAATTGATGAAATCAGTCCTAATTATTTCACCATTTCCATAATTTTTAGGTTATTTTCAAACATGACACAGGACGTGTGATTCAAGCTTGTGTTAAATTCGGCACCGTAGAGCAAAGACAGAAGTTGTTTGAGCAGTTTAAAGGTAAATTCAGCTATCATGTGACAGATAGATTTATCTGTGTCAAGTTACTGAGCAGTCAAACATCCCATAAGTAGAATGATGCCTTTGTGTTCAGAAACTGTCCGCTTAGCAGAAGGGTCCGCCTATGGGAGATTAAAAATATGGTGTTTGTATGTGGCTGTGACCGTGGCCACTGTACATGCACATTTATGATTGGTGTCTACAGTACCTACAGTACCGCTCAAAAGTAAGTTACCACCTCTCGACTCGTTTCTCGCGAGACATGAGTCTCGAGACGAGAGTCTCACCTCGCGAGAACCATTGAAGTGTATATTTTGGAATAAATTACAAGCAGTTAGCTTGCGAGAAAACAATTAATTTCTGGCAACGCAGAGAAGTTTACCCCACGAGAGCATCTGGTTTTGCGGGCTCTTGTTTTACATGCCACTTCAAGACAGCCAACTTTAACTTACAAGCAAAAAACTTAAATATGAGTAGTGTACATCACTGGAGGGTTGACTGTATAAAAAGGAAATGGTCTAAAGATTGGTATAAAGTTGAGAAAAGGCGAAGAAATCAACAATGTTAATAACAATATTATAGGATTGTTTTGTGTTAGTGTCCTGTATGTCATGGCTAGATGTGGTTTTTCAGTAGTTGATGACTCTCTTTGATTAGTTTACTCAGTCTGATTAATTGCATGACTTACAATTTTGCTATTATCTTAATTTCAGATGATTTTGGAGAGTTGATCAAGTCAAAATACTCAAAGTTCTTTGTGAAAAAGTTTTTAATTTATGGGTAGGTGGTAAAATTTGTCATTTATTAATGAAAGCAGTTTGTAAAATCCTACTTACTTTGATTTTTAGTTTATACTGACAGCAATAAAATGTTTAATTTGTCCAGCACTCCAATGGCATACACATACCAAGGGACTTGTTAAAAATAAACATTTTTAATAAAGTATTACAGGAAAATGAAACAGTGGCATTCAATTAATAAAATTTAATAATTAAATGTAATGAAAATTGGCCTTGTCATACAGAACAAAGAAGCAGCGTGATGTCATTATCAAGTGCTTTTATGGACAAGTCCGCAAACTCATCAGGCACAAGGTCAGGAAGTTAAGTCACGAAGCTAGACACATATTAAAAGGCAGTCTATGGCCAATGTTTATTAAATTATCATTAATTAAGTCAGCAATTATTATTAACTCACTATTACATCCTTATTAATTTTCAGGAGGCATCATCTATTCTTGAGACTATATACAGTGATTATGCAAATTCTGCACAAAAAGCTTTTCTCATCCAGGAGTTTTATGGAGCTGATTTTGCTTTCTTTAAGGTAATAAAAAATATTGAGAACTATCAATAATAATTATAATATCATGCTTCTGTAATGGTTAAGTCTGCATACAAGTCAAGTGCGCATCAGGTTGGAGCTTATCCCAGTTTCCGTAGTATGAAGTGACTAGGAGTATTTCTACCCTCCCCTAGATGGGGTGTTTGTCCATCGGAGTAATAATAGTCATAAAATACAATGTCATGTGGGTATTATTATAAGTTGCAAACAGTGTTTTATTTTAAATGTGGAATAGATTAAATAAATTAAATTATTATGTGGCAAATGTTTTCACATTGAAAAGGAGAATTATTCTGATTCATTGATTTCCTGAGTGGTATGATAAGCCTGGTCTGGTGGATTTTGTTGTTGGCTAGATTATTGAATCCCTTACTTGTGGGACAGAAAACTAACATGTTTGAACTTTGTAGATGTCAGGTGAAGTAATGCCATTCAGAAAAACCATTGGGCCAGCACACAGTCAGTAGCTCACCTTGTGTAGATGAGGGCCTCTGTGTAAACTGAAAAGTAACTTTGGGAAACAATTTTCAGAGTTCAAATGTACACTCTACATACATGTACAGTGCTAGTGAGAAATCTCTGATCAGAGTCTTTTATAGATTAGTTATAGATTAGTTACAGATGTTTATGGATGTTTCATCCCTTGTTTCAGTCATCAGAGTTGACCTCTTTGGCAAAAGTGTTAAATTCTGATCCAGTCAGGAAAAGTGGAATCCTCAAATACATGAAAGATGCATTACTTCCTCTTGTAGACAGGTAAAGTTGAGAATAGAGACTGTCAGTATGTATACATAGAGTCCACAGATAAGAACTAGATGCGTATCTAGATTTATTTTTCCCACATACATGTAACGGATCTGCAGTCAGGAAACACGTCAGAGAGCAACATGGAAGGGACCCAAGTGACATAGATCTTAGATTTAAGATCGCACTGAAGTGGGAGAGCAAAGTTGATTGCTTTTTATTAAAGAACTAAAGCCAACTTTGAACAAGCAGTCTGACTCCATCCGTGCAAAATTATTTTTATAGCACAGTGTATTTGATATTTCTCACTTATTGTATCTTTGTAATTTTTGTCTTATCTAGCCTTTGTTTTTTTTTTACCACTTTCATAATTTAGCAATGCTTAGTGCATATTTACATATTTTTATTGCTTTTCAAATTCTCACTTTTATTTTACCCATGTGTGCAAAATTTGTTATATCAATTCCACACTTGAAAATGATCTCAGCAAGATCAAAATATCGTTTGATTTTATCTCTAGTTTTTATCCTAAAATGTGTTTCAACGAAACTGCTCATTAGAACATCAGTTGAAACCAAAACTAAGATTTTTTTTTCACAAACTGCAAATGTTCTTTCTGTAGATCAGTCATTACTCACAGCATAGTACACAGAGTCCTGTTGGAGTACCTTACACACGCTGATGAAAATGCAAGATTGGTATGTATTGCAAAGAGTTTTTTAACCAGAAACAGCGATTGCTGAATAGGAAAATGATAGTAATATATGTTATTATATGCCTAGCTCTGTGTGCAGGCAAGATGAATCAAATCCTGCACTGTGATTGGCTACCCGAGCGGGCAAGATGGAGCTATCTTGCCCACTCGGAACTACCCCCCCCCCCCCCCCCCCCCATGTCCTGCAAGAAACATTGCCCTGAAAGCCATATAAAAAATCCTTTATTGACCAAGCTTGTTCGGTCAAGATCGCTTGACATTGCCCTTCTTCTTTTTTTTTGCGAGCTTATGGACTTCAACTCCGTCTCAGTCCATAAATAGGCAAAAAAAAAACTTGGCCAATATCTGGCCATCTTGACCGAACAAGCTTGGTCAATAACCCATACAAATTGGGCACAGGCAGGATCACTCCTCAGGGTCAAAGGGTCTTAATGGAGCAATACATTTAGACATCTGAAGCTCACAATCAAAACTAAAACTAAGGACTAAACAGAGAAATAAAATCGTAAAAATCTATGCTAATTACACTGTAAGATTGATCGGATATCCAAACACTGTCAACTAAGGTAATGGTTTTCTTTGTTTAAACATGAGGAATTATTAAATTAGTTTAAGAAAAATATATACCTTCCAGTTAAAGCTAACATCAATCATCATTTTTCCCAGGAAATGATTGAGTTGGTCAAAGATTGTGTAGTCCTTATTCTTCACACTCATGATGGAGCCAGGGTTGGCATGCACTGTTTGTGGCATGGAACAACAAAGGTGAGGTTCTCTTGGTACTGTTGATGCTATTTTAAATGCAGTTAAATGCAATTTAACTAAGTTAACAACAAAGAGAAGCTGGCCCTCGTCAGGCAGTCAGTGGTTCCCAGATGTTAGCTCAGGCGCAGTGCAGGCGCAGTGCAGTCCATGGTAGTAGCGTGTTAAAGTGTAGCATAGTCAAGTGGTTTTTCGGTAGAGCTGCTAGTTATTTTGCCTTGTCTTCTTCCCCTCCCTCCTCATCCCTTTTCCCCTGTTATTTCAGTGTAATGCGTGCCTGTTTTGGGGCTCATGGCTGGGTTGTGCAAATTGCCATCCAAGGAAGCATTTTACTGTCAAGGTGCTGGCTGATCTCAGTGGAGGTCCCCAGACATCCCAGGCACCCATCTTCCAAACAGCGTGATGCTGTTGTTAATGTTCCAACAGGATAAAGGAAGTGCACACATTCAGCATTAGGCCAATGTTAATATTATTGCTATAAAATGACACTGGCATACAGCACATGGCATTTTTTTCTGCTTTGGAAAAGATTTCATGCTAAGAATAACCTACTATACATTGTTCAATATAAGCAGGTTTCTATGTCATGTTATTTCTGACTGTTGCTTCTCTTTTCTCATCTCTGTTTAGGATCGTAAAATACTTATCAAGTCTTTCAAGAGTTATTATGTAAAAATCAGCAAAGTAAGAAGTGTTCAATGCTTTTTTAAAATATGATTCATAATGGTTAACACAGTTATGAATCTAAAAGATTAATTTATTGCACGTTGTGGGTTACTTTGATTTACTCCAGGGTATGATTCACTGGTATAAACTAAATGACTTGCATAGAAAGATAGAGAAAATTAAAGCTAATTAACAATCAAATCTCCAAAATTTCTAGTGTGTCAATGTGAATATTTCTGCTGTCTCCAATTTCTAGAATATCTTCTGCAAACAGAAATTTTTACTGCAAAACTTTTACAGTCAAACCAAGTGAAGATTACATTAATGAATTGGTTATTTGAATATTGAACCCTCTAGTCGGTCCAAGAATAGCAGCTTTGATATTCAAATAATCAATTCATTATCACACCCCTTGAAATGAGTAGAGGGTGTGAATATTCAGATGATCAATTCATTAAAATGTAATCTTGAAAGGTACACTTCATTTGGTTTGACTGTAAGATCACAGCATTGAGAAACATTGCTTTTTTTTTCAGGAGGAGTTCGGTCATCTTGTTCTTCTAGCATTATTTGACTGTGTTGATGACACAGTACTTGTCAAGAAAATTATGTTCTCGGTAAGATTCGCATTGTTTTGTCTTCAAGAGTGTTCCTATTTATAAATGGCTACGAATTTAAAATATTATTCTTTTATATGCATTTAAATCAGCCTCACTGATCTCATTTGAGAGTGAAAATTCTGTTAAGTCATCAACTCAAAAACTAGATCAGTGAGGCTAATTTTAATACTTACAAAAGAATTTCTAATTGGCAGCCATTTATGAATAGAGTCTATTATGATTATCAGTTGCAACAAAGCTTTGGTGACAAAGTTTTGGACTTAGAATATTGTTATGGTGTTGCCAGAGGCAACTTTCCTCGTTTCCAGTGGTGACAATATCGTCGCCTGCAATTTCGCACGCTTTCATTCTTTATCAAAGTATCCGAAGCTGTTTTGATTCTGTGCATACATTTTGTACAGCTAACTGCAATAATATTAACTGTTTCTAGGCTTCTTGAATTATGTGATTTGAGACTGTCATCTCATGCAAGCCTTTTTTTATTGTGGACCAAACTGACATGTAGATGAATCTGTTAAATCACTCAGTTCTAAGTTCTTATTTTTATTTTCTTCACAGGAAATCCAGCCTTCCCTTGAAGAGTTAGCTTTAGACACATATGGCAGGAAGGTTTTAATGTATCTACTGGCTCCCAGAAGCCCAGCTCACTTTCATCCCAAAGTAGTTGAGTTACTCAAGAAAGGAGATGGGAATTCTATTAGGTATAGACAATCACGTGAATGTGCTAATTTAATTGGATAACAAAATTAGGGCCTAATCAGGTCCTTCAAAGAGAAATAAAAAAGCTCCTACCGTGACTGGCAGCAGCTTTTTGCTGTTAGTTTGCAGGTTTCATTTGTTTCTAAACTTCCTGGTGGTATTATTGGTGTTTATTCCCTTAAAGGGCAATGTCTTATTTCTTGATCCACGGTTACTACTGGTTAAAGACTTGATGGTAGCGTTAAATGAATGTTATTAAAGCATTGCTTGTTTTCGTTTTTGCAGCAAAAAAGATTCAGAACAGAGACGAAAAGAACTCTTAGAAGGCATTTCTCCTGCTCTGTTACAGCTGGTTGAGAATAACGCAGAAGAATTGTTATTTGATAAAGGAGGCTGTCAACTGGTTTTGGCTGCACTTCATAAATGCATCGGTACGAGAATACTAAGGCTCCATCCACACTACTCCTGAAAAATTCGAAAACGCAGCTTTATTTCTACGGTTAGGCCTACCGTCCACACTAATCCGTCACGAAAACGGAGCTTTTCGAAAGCGCTCTTCAAACCGGAGGACTTTGAAAGCGTCAGCTTTGTGTTTTAGTGCGGACGGAACTTTTCGAAATTGGTGACGTTGCTATAATCATGTGATTTCCCTGGCTGAGATTTCCTTAAACACAAATCCAAAATGATCGGTGATTTTCAAATTCCTCCGGCGTAGTGTGGACGGAAAACATTTGATGCATTTTCAGAGTGAAACCTCCGTTCTCAAATTTCTCCGGCGTTGTGCGAACGGGGCCTTAAACAACTTAGAGATAATAACGATCCTTCTAGTCTTATATTTGTGTTATTTGGGGGGAAGGAGGTGCCTGGTCAAGTATTAACGATGCGTTAGGATCTATGGTGTTTTGAACAATAACAGAACTAGCTTCTCCACAGATAAAATCTAGACCAAAACATGTGCGCGACCCTAAGATACGCAACAGGAGTAGAAAAATGAACCTGAGTTGAAACTTTAGCATTTCCTAAATGCTGGATGTGGTTTTGCTTTTAAGGTGATGTGAGGCCAGCAATGACAACCATATCCGATTTGGCCAATAGGGACCTGGATCCTGCAACAGATGATGAGGTAAGAAGGTTGCACAAGAAAAGTCAGTTCCTCACACAAAGACGAGTGGTTGTGGCTCATCATTTCCTACGCTTAATTGCCACGACTTGCTCAGGCTTTTCCTTACTGTGCAGAATCTTTCCCAGAGCATGGCTGGGAGATTTTTCCAGTCTAAATTTGTTTGGTAACGCATTTTGTTTTTAATTTCTGTATTTTGTGGTTTTTTTAGGATCATATTGTCAAAAGTGCTGCTGGACACTTTTCTTTAAAAAGACTTATAAACCAAGACAAGGAACGACTTCAGTCTGCAGGCAACACAGGTAAACCACAAGAACTTTGTAGTATGCTACGCTTAAATTGCCCCAAGACGACCGTCGAAATATTATGTATTTGTAAGGCATAGTACTATTATTAGTTGAGTAAGGTTCGACGAAAGTTTGGTCACCATGTCTTAACGTGAAAATCGTATTGTTGTCACGGGCAATTGGCTCCGTTTCCAGTGGCAGCTTGTTGGCCTTTGACGTCATTGGCAGCAAAGCGCGCGAAATTGTAGGCAACGCGACAGGCGACACACGACTGTTGATATTGTTACCAATGGAAACGAGGAAGGTTGCCCGTGACAACACCGTAATTTTAAGGCCAAAACTTCGTCACCAAAACTCCGTCATGCCATAATACCATAATGGTTTGAACCCAGGAGTATCAGTAGTTTGTCTTGTGTGATCGTCTGGGTGAGGGTAGTTCTGAAAAGAACTGTATTTGCTTGCGTGAGGGTCAAAAAAATAGTGCTGTGTTGTTTGTTGCCTCTTGAAGTTCGCTTTTTTTCTCGTTCAATTCGACACATTGTTTATTCTTGTTTTCACGAATAAGCCAATATTTAAAAATTAGGCTGCATGTGAGGCGCAGTGGCCTCGTGGTTTGTGCGCTCGTATCCGGATCGAGGGGTTCGGGTTCGAGTGATGGCCGGGCGCACTGTGTTGTGTTCTTGTGCAAAACACTTAACTCTCACAGTGCCTCTCTCCACCCAGGTTTATTAAGGGTTTTCGGTGAATTTAATGCTGGGAGTAACCCTGCGATTGACTAGCATCCCATCCAGGGAGGAATAGAAATACTCTTAGTCGTTTCATGCTACAGAAATCGGGATAAGCTCCGGTCTGATGAGCCCCGTAAACATTACGCTGCGCAGCGTTCCTGTGCGAAAGAAAAAATATATATTTCTCTGCATGCATTCTGGCTGCGCAAATGTTGCCGCTTGGCGAGGCTGCCTCGCGTGGCCAGAGTGCGGAAAGAGCTCTTCGATCGGAACGCTTGCTGTGCGCGTATCACTTACCTTACTTTGTTTTCTTCTTGATATAGATCAAGTGCTGTTTAGTAAATTGCTGCTGGACAACACAGACGCGGGCACATTATTAGAGTGGTGTAAGGTGAATAGAGGTGCTTTTGTCGTGGTAAGGTAAGTTGGCTCTTCACAGCTGTTATTCAGTCGTCACGCAACACAACCCCACCGTTAGCAGTGAGAATAGCCTCCTAAGCAGGCAGTCTTTGGCTCGTCTCGCAATCTTGGAAAGTAAGATTGCGCGACGAGCCGTAAGAACGCCTGCGTAGGAGGCTGCAGTGACAACGAACTTGCGTGACAACATGATGAAGGAGATAATCTTATGTTTATAGACCTGTTACTTGCATGGTTTAAAGTCTAGTATTTTTCTTTTTTCAGTCTCCTGGAGTCTCCAGTCCTTGGAGTATCAGACACAGTGAAAAGTCAGTTACAACCAAGAGTTGCAAAACTGAAGAAACATGATTCCAAGGGAGTGCAAGTCGTGTTGAAACTTCTTGAAAATTGATACGTGTAACGTCATTCTCGGAGCTTTTTCTCAGCGTCCCTTCCCATCCCCCATCTCGCATCTGCCATCCGGCATCCCTCATCCTCCCATCTCCATCCCCTTTCTTCCATTTCCCATTTCACATCCGCAAACCCCCCTTTTCCTCACTGGAATCAAGGCTGAGTGGTGTACAGAAACGGCTTTGGCAGTCCAGTGACTGGGATGATGTAAACATGACTATGTAACAGACACTTAATTTGCTTAAATTAAATTAAATTGCTTAATTTTTGCGCACAACAAGATCGCAGAGCAAATACAAAATCAACGTAATATTCGTGAGATATACACTATACTTTGGGGTAAAGTGTTAAATGTCTCTTTTAATTAAATCTCAACGCAGTGGGAAAAACTGCGTGTAAAGAATATATTTAGTTGTCAATGTATTAGGAGATGCTGTTACTACTGCTAATGGCGATGCACTAAAAGGCTGCTGTATTTGTTTCGCTCTTCATCCATTCATCATTCATGATCTATTGCATTAATTTTTAAAAAATAAAGTCACATGTATTCTCATACACAGACAAGTTGCCACAAGGATTGTTTGCAAACAAACTGTTCTCTTTATTGCATACATTTAAACGTAGAATCATACTTACATCCAAGGAAAATTAAGATAGTTTACATTTTTTTTGTTTCTCGAGAGAGAGAACCGGTTTGGTTACTTTCACTCTGTTATCTACTTTACCGAGACTGTTCAAAACGATCTGTCCCTTAAAACTAAGACGAATAATTCGTTAACTTGTCTTTTTACATCCTAATTTACTTTATGATATTTTAAAGAAACAATACAGTCGAAAATACGTTCGTGTATTAAAAAAATGTACTATGTATTTTCTTAGGTACTCACGGTGGAAAACGGGATATACTATCGAGAAATTAAAACGCCCTCTAAATATTATTCACGTTACTACGGTTCACAGTGAAACATGCATGGGTACTACCTAATTAATTTTTGACTACGCCCCCCACCCCCGCGTAAACTTGGTATATAAAGGCAAATTTGCGCGAGAAAAAGGGGTAAAACTCGGGGGTTGAGCTAACAGACTCTCCCTACATGTCGTCTCGGAGAAGGAGGGTTTGATACAATTACACCCTTTCGAATTATTTTTCCTTCGCAAAATCGGTAGCGGGTTAGGGTTGAGCTTAAACTCATATTCTATTTTGAGAAGTAAACCTCGAGTTGCGCCTTACCTTACAATTATGCTGGTCAGGAAATTAAAATCGCCGATTTTGCAATATTGCGTTCTTTAGTGATACTTTTATAGTCTGTTAAAGTAAGTTGTAGATGAAGGGTTTTGACATCAAAGCGATACAACTTGTACGGCGAAGGCAATTGTAAAAGCGTACTTATTAGAGTAGCATCTTTCCATTTCTTGCTTGTGGTAACGCTTTGCTAAGCTACTCTACCACCTTCTCACGTCCATGTGTTTAATGAGTTCTTTATTTGATCCTGAAATGCAAATAACAACAATGAGAAACAGTTTAAGACTCGGAGAGCGAAAGCAACGAACTTAGCTGGGCAGGGACTATAGCAAGGCTCGTATTGGCCCACCTGACGAGGGTTCTTTTTGCACAATCATGTGCGGTGGACTGGAGAGAAGTTGAACCAAGGACTGCTGACTTAGGCCCGGTCCAAACGCCGCTCCACTCATGTGCCGAACCAAACTTGATTAAGTTCGACTTCAGAGCGACTTTCGAGCGACGGCTGGTTCAGACGGCGTACTTGCGTCGAACTTAATTCGGAAGCCGGTGGTAACAATTTTCGACGAGAAAATATGCGTTCTGAATTCAAGAACTCTGTCCAAATAGAAAAGCTGTGACTAACATTTCGCTGTTACAGCAATATTTAAGGAAACAAATTCAAACTCAAGGTTCAGTGTTTGTGTTTAGACAGGTTTTCTCCCGGTTAATTCGACTTGTTAAAGGGAAATCGCATAACCTGGGTTATTATCACGAAGAAAAAGCAAAAAATGAATTTGCGCGAAAGAAACTCGCTTGTACAGTCCCGTTTCTCTTAAATCGAAGGTATATTTAATTTCGTTGTGTTTATTTTTAGTGACGACTTCGAGCTGCATGCATGACTAGTCACACCACTCAATTTTGAGCCAATCACGAGTCCCGTTATATGAAAAATACACTACAGTAATTTATGCATTAGGTTCGACCCATGAGGAGAACGCCGTATGAATCAGCTGCCGCTCCAACGTCGCATAGTTCGACAGACCCTGCCGAATTTAATATTGTTTGCCGCACCAAACCTAACCTGCCGAACCAAACTGATTCAAACACCGCTCTTCTGCCGTACTTAACTCATCAGTTAGGTTCGGCGCATGAATAGAGCGGCGTTTGGAACGGGCCTTACTCGCGTGAAGAACTCAGTACTTCGGCAGCGCACGCGCAATACAAGGATGTACACATGACATGTTGAAGTTGAGTTCGGAAAAACAGGCTAGATTCTAATAGGCTATCTCAGGTGTACTTGAATACCTCGGAATATTTCAGCGCGCTCCGATCCGTTTTCGGATGAGTTCGGGTCCGAGTCTTTGCCTTCAACAACCGCTGCATTTTGGCGCAAAGGTCAGTTACTTGAAAAGTGACCCGATGTAAAAGCGAGTGTGATGTTAATTCAAATGTCCTCAGACACTGATTGAAAAACACCTTACCTCTGAAACACGCAACAAATAGCCACTGTTATAATGATCATGCCCAGCACCATCACTCCTATAGCCACGGACAGCAGGATCAATATCACCTTACGATCTGTGAGGATGAAAAAACTCTTTAATATTCCTAATACACCTACACTTGGAAACTGGTATGTTCAAGCATGGTTTAAAGACGTGAGAAAAGATGAGTTCGATAACTGGAACTTCGCGCGAATTTCACCCAGGATTTACTCAAAGAACGGTAGTAATTATGTGTTAAATGAGTTTCTATGCGGTGATAGTCGATTATCGAGCGGCTCAGCCTATCAGATTGTCCTGCAGTAAATAAGCTTAAATAGTAAATAAATAAATAAATAAATAATTACACAAACAAGATATAGAGTAAATAAAATTAAATAATTCAGTAAGCTCCAGTATTATACCTTTTCCTCTGATATCTGGTGAAACGAATGGCTATATAAGTGGTATTAAAGCTATCATTTTTTTATTTTGGATTAAATCATTTATAGCCGAGAAATTTGTAATCATGTGAACGTTCTCATGCATTTTCTGTAATGGCGTTCCCATACAAGCTCTGTAATTAAACAAATACTTTTTTTCAGCTTGAGGAGCTATAGATCTGAAATTTAATAGACATCATCTAGACATCATTGACTTTAGAACTGTTCATTTTGGTTTTGGATTGAATATTTTGTAGCCGAGAAATTTGCAATAATGTGAACGTGCCCATACATTCTCTGTAATAGCGTTCCCATAAATACTCTGTAATTTAAAGTGCTACTAACCCAGCTTGAGTATTGAATCTGAAATTCAACAGACATCATCTCCGCATCATTGACTTTAAAACTGTCTTTTTTGTTCTTGGATTGATTTATACAAGCAAACACACAGCTTACCTAAATATATGCTTCACCTTCTCGTAGCACACGTAAGCCGTTTCCGGAGGAAAACCGTGTGTCTGAAGTAAAAATCTCAATTGTGTTTTTGGTAATTTAACAACTCGGATTTTTGCGACAGAAATCCGAGTTGTACATTAAGTGATGTTTACAACTCGGATTTTTGCGGTAGAAATCCGAGTTGTGGTTTTTGGAAATTACACAACTCGAATTTTTGTGGTAAACTGATCCGAGTTGTGGTTTCTGGAAATAACACAACTCGGATTTTTGTGGTAAACTGATGAGAGTTGCGGTTTCTGGAAATAACACAACTCGGATTTCTGTGGTAAAAATCCGAGTTGTTTATTCAGAAATTAGACAACTCGGATTTTTGTGGTAAAAATCCGAGTTGTGGTTTCTGGAAATTACACAAATCGAATTTTTGTGGTAAAAATCCGAGTTGCTTATTTAGAAATTAGAAAACTTGAATTTTTGTGGTAAAAATCCGAGTTGTACATTAGGCGATGTTTCTAAGTCGAATTTTTGCGGTAGAAAT
Source organism: Orbicella faveolata (assembly GCF_042242905.1). NCBI lineage: Eukaryota > Metazoa > Cnidaria > Anthozoa > Scleractinia > Merulinidae > Orbicella > Orbicella faveolata. Next base: position 4,026,055 of record NW_028301541.1, read on the forward strand.
CCACGTTGTATGCTTAGAAAATTACAAAAAACAGATTTTGGTAACAAAATATTGAGTGAAAATTTGTAATCGAAAAAAAAATTGTTGATGTCCTACATGGGCCACCGTAGATTTATTTATAGCTGAGCAATTCGCAATTTTGTAAATGTTCTCTATGCGCAGTTGTTTAAGTGTAAATAATTGCGTGATGTTTTCTTGCCACGCTACTATAGCAGTGGAGTGTAGTATTGGTTTACCGTTCCGGAGTCACTGGTTCAAATCTGGTACAGAGAATTTTTTTCCTTTTTCTTTTTTTTTTTATTTTTGCTAAGGATGAACAGTAGTTGGGTATATCTTTCTCCAAAACTCAGTCGCCGCACTTTATCTTTCAGTTCCATAGCGCGAGGTCGCCATGCATGAAATAATCGTTTGGAAATTTATAACTGACAAAAAGAACAGCTGGTAAACAAAGTGGATCGGAACAGATTGCACAAAGCATTGAACTTATACAAGAAAATCCCTACCGCTAAAAATTTGTGTTTGTCCAGCGCATGCAGTATTGAAAATGTTGATACTCGTATCAGCAAATCTGACTTATAACCAAAATATAATGTCTTGACACGAAAACTAATTCTATACAGCTGCTGAGAAGCGGGATCGGTTCCAGCCGTCCAGTTAAATGAATTTTTAAGCATACTGACTATCCTCTTGACTTAGAAAGTCTAATGATCACCTCGTATTTCCGTTTGCTGGCGGGAGCTATGTATAAAATAATCATTTCAAAATCGAAACTTCTGAGCTGTATCGATGCAATATTGCTTCTGTCAGGGAAAGATACTCTGGTCAACTTTGAGGCCAGATGCTTGACAATATCTTGTTTGTGCGGTTACCCGGGTTAGATAAATAAATAAATAAATAAATAAATAAATACTTAAATAAATGAACAAATAGGAATTTGCAGAGGCAGATCGCAAGGAAAGGCTCTTCGTCGACTGTTTCTTGCATCGAATTGGAATTTAGGAGTGCTTGTTTTAGTGGAGGGAGGAAACTGAACAGGAAAACCCTCAGGGCAAGGCGAGAAACAACAACGAACTCAATCCATATGTGACGCCACGTGCGAGACTCGAACCCGGTTCACACTGGGTGGAGGCAAGTGCTCTCACCACTGCACCTTCCCTACTACATAATTTTACTAATACTAAATAACATTATGAGCCAATCAGAGACGGCCATATTGTTGCCCATAACCTTTTTTATTCATGTCAAATGAGGTCGCTATGATGAGAAAAATGATAAAGTACGTACCATCATCGTCATCATCATCATCGCCTTTTCCTGCTCCTTGGTCTCCCTGATCGGAACCGCTGGATGAAGTGGGCATTGATGTTGGTTGTGACCTTGATGGGGATATGGACCGAGAAATTGATTGTGACATAGATTGTGGAGGTACCGGTTGCGGTGTCGACATTGACATGAGCTCAGAGGTCGGTGGTGTCACGGATGGTGACATGGATTGGGACATGGATTGCGACATCGATGATGACACTTGCGTTGACATCGATTGAGACATTTGTGGTGACATCGATTGAGACATTTGTGGTGACATCGATTGAGACATTTGTGGTGACATCGATTGAGACATTTGTGGTGACATCGATTGAGACACTTGCGTTGACATCGATTGAGACATTTGTGGTGTCGTTGATTGAGACGCTTGTGATGACATCGATTGAGACATTTGTGGTGTCGTTGATTGAGACACTTGAGTTGACATCGATTGAGACATTTGTGGTGTCGTTGATTGAGACACTTGCGTTGACATCGATGGAGACATTTGTGGTGTCGTTGATTGAGACACTTGAGTTGACATCGATGGAGACATTTGTGGTGTCGTTGATTGAGACACTTGCGTTGACATCGATTGAGACATTTGTGGTGTCGTTGATTGAGACACTTGCGTTGACATCGATGGAGACATTTGTGGTGTCGTTGATTTAGACACTTGTGATGACATCGATTGAGACATGTGTTGTGACATGGATGATGTCATGGACTTCATTACTGATGTCGCCATCGAGGCTAAGAAATAGAAAAAAAAGAAATTAGTTTAGACCAGAACACCCGAAGGTTAACGCAACCAATCTTCTAATTTATAACTTCCGGTTGTGGTTAAACTTTTTACACTAAAATTCGTTTGGCCTGTAGTAGCCGTCTGCAGGCTACATTTCCTTGAGTTCAAAATTACATTTTTCTCATATCTATAGAACTATTAGATGTTTGGTATTATTGAACTCTGATCTAACGAAATATCTTCATCTTATAATATAAGCACTAGGCTTTTCGATCTATACTATTTAGCTTTTTTTCTGCAGAGCATATCATCTGTTTGCGCAATTTATCAATACTTTATTTTAAAAGAGTACCTGTATGTTACTTTTAAGAGACGATGTTCAAAACTGTGCCAAAACATCGACCAGAAAGAGGTTGGATTGTTATCCGTCGTCAGGCGAAAGACAGCTCTGTGCACGCATTGCGATCCTATAAAGCTAGCCAACAATGGCATCCATTACAGTACAGCCTCAATATTCGTTATGTCCGCGTGATAATCTAGAACGCCAAATGGCAGTGAAATTCGACAAATAAAAAAAACCGAGCTCAGATGACATGCTATTCAGAAAATTAGCCATGAAAGAGATTTGGTCGCATGCTGAAAACATGTAGCGACCAAACTCAAGCAACTTTAGCCAATTGCTATGAGTGATCATATAGAATAAGTCTTAATTTTCGGCCGGTCTGGAATGGATGTGCATATATATGGCCGTTATTGTGGGACCTGTGGTTCGCTAGATACGCGGAAAAGTGGATAGTTCTTCCTTAGACCGTAATTACGTGGTTGATGCAAAAGGAACGTGCTTTTGAAAACGCCAAAGGAATGAGAAGGCGAGGCTAACAAATGACTGCATAGTTTCTCAAGTTAAGCATTGTGTTATAAATGGCACTTGGAGCTGTCATCTCTAAAGAGGCCCAAATGTATGTGTACAGTCTGATAAACAAGCCAGTCACGACATCACACGACAAATAATGCGGATGCAAATATGCAAATTACACGTTCTAAATACTGAAAGATGTTTTATCATTTAACAACATGTATTGTTCTTGTCTTATTTAACCTGGAAATTCAGCATTGTCATGGTGAGGAATAGCCTTTAAGGAAGTAGAAAGCAATATATTTATACAAAAGAATTGAAGTATCTAGCCGTGATTACTTAGGGTATTCATAGATGCCATGCTTAAAATTTTATTGGTGATATTGCAATTTATTGTTATTGCGGTCTGCACGAAAACCCAAAATGAGTGGCTCGTCTTGTCTTCCTCTAAATTAAATGAATTAAGAGTAAAATTCTTTATTAAACTGATCTTATTTTATAGTCTCCAATTGGCTTCAAAACTGACTTTGTTTCAGTTCATTTCGCAATGTTTTGCCGTTAGTTATATGGCGCAAATAGGATGCCATATTTCTACACGAGGTCTGCAATATTATAGTACTATAAATTAACGATTCAAAAGCGGAAAATGCTGTATTTTTCCGTCTTGGAGGTTTTTAGCATCAAGTATAGTGTATACATCTTATAAGGATTTATAACAAGGTGACAAGTCCGAATCAAGTTCGTTAGCAAGCATTTCACTCCAAATTCTTCACTGAAGTAATCTGTCTACCAGTCTGTATTGGGTGTGTTTTCACAACTAATCAGTCTGCATGCAAGAATTAAAAGCGGCCAATAAATTTCCTCACTAACTACTACAACTAACTCTATCAGTTCAGTAAGGCAGGGTTTCGAAGTTTGGAGTTATCCAGCACGCCCTTTTCGCGAATGAGGCCCGTGTGATTTATGACAAAGAAAACCCCAGTTGCTCTGCTCGTGTGTGTATGGGTGTGTTTGGTGGAGAGGACATGTTTAAAAATTGCCTCGATTCAAGTGTTTGTCAGTATATTAAAGCAACTATCAAATCTAAAACACTTCAACTCGCTGCTACTTCTGGTTATTTTGCTTCGTCGCCGTTTCTCCCTATTGCACAACCTGACTCAACTGCGGGAGCGAAATTGTCCCTGTTTTACTATGCAGTAATGATGTTGGTTTAAAACGGACAACTGATATGTAATTACAGGTAGCCCGCGAGCGACATACCTAAACAGTTACTTTATAATTCGCTGATTTGTTGCCATTCTTAAGATTATGAGGGATTACGTTTCCGCGAGTTAATCTTGGTTTGATCAAAGATTTCCATCTTCAACTTTTGAGACCAGTTGTCTCGCTAACGCGATTCGCAAGTCAACTTCAGTATGTTTCTCCGCGTTAAACAAGATCGAACCAACCAACTTTTTAACTGTTTGTTGCAGTGCGTGTAAAATACCTAACAATAGAAGCCACTTAATTTACTTACTAGACTGACTCAGGGCGCCTCCAGCCAGGAACACAAAAAGAAAGATCGCCGGCATTCTCCTCGTGTTGGCAGACATGTTGCTTCTGTACTCTGAACGTTAAAAGCGCTGTTTGATATCAACTACGAGGAATTATCTTGTCTAGATATTCAGCGTGACGCCGCTAAATGTGGCCCGCGCCAATATAACATCCTTTAAATACAAGATAACCTTGCTGACGATATGGTTTGTGTTAATGTACCGTGACCATCTGGTTAACAAAAGAAAGAAAAAGAATTGTCATTAAGGCATTTGAAATAAAAAAAATATGACAGCAATGACGTTGGAGAACAACGTTTGTTTAAGAGTTCCGTTTAAGCCGTGTTCCTCGTGCCTGATCAAAAGTGTTTGACCAAAACAGACAATTTCACTGAATTCAGAGTCTTTCTAAAACCCTCGGACACGCAACCTAACTCGCTAATGTTCACTTTGTTATTATAGTTTTTTGGTTAGTAGTTGATTTGTTCAAACTTGCAAATGTTTTTGTTAGCACTTACTCAACATAACGTTTTAAGTCTGAGTGTTGGCCGACGGATCTATTTTCCGGTTGTAACATCAATAGATAGTCAAAGAGAGACGTACTGAGAACAGAGAAAATATTAAACTAGCGGATATTGTAATAATGTACCACTAAGTTCTCATTACTAACTTTAAAAGAAATGTATAGTAGCCAGTAAGGAGAATTATAAATTGATCAGTTAGTTCCATTTGAACGGTTCTCTTTGTGTCCGTTACAAAGAAAACCCTCGCATACAAATGAATTCACGTACATGAAATTATTTCATTGAAACTAGCTCAGTTGTCTCTTGTTTCCACTTTGAGAATGCCCCTGCTCAGTTTAGCTTATGTTGGTATACAAAAAACGTTTAAGAAAGGTTTGAAAGGTTCTATTCTAACTTGTTCACACTATGAAAGACACTGACTTTGATCCGGTTAATGAAGAACAGCACGTCCGTTTAATGTAAATGAACTGCGTAAGATTCCGTTACGTAACCTGCAGCATCGCGCTCCATTTCACATCACGTTCCATTTCTCACCTAACTTCATTTTAATTTTCAGTGAAGCTTGCAATCATAAGCAAAACGTCATCCTTTGGACTTGTACGACCACCCAAGTGAAACACAGAAAGCTTGAAACTTCAGCTTGCAACAAATCGGAGAACAAAGTAGTTCTACATCACGAACGTTCCGCCCACTAGCGGTTATTTGAATATAATGGTCATACTAGGGTTTCCCGTCAGACTCAAAATTGAATTTTTATAGTTGACTCATGTTTTCCCCCGTTTACGTCAGGTTTACCAACAAGCAGCATGCCAAATATTTAGGTAAAATAAGCACTGCTGAAGTCAAATGCTCTAGGCTACCAACTATCGCCTCGGTGGAATTGCGAGCATTTTATAATCGGTAAATGAGAGAGTTTGGCAGCATAGCCTGGGGGTCAAATTGTGCAGCCGACGTAACCATATAAACGCCGTTAAATTGAGTGTTCAAGTAAATGTTTTTCCTTTTTGAAAATTCAAACGCGTTCGCTTTGAACTCTGAACTTCTTTAATGTTGACCTGCTGTTTTCAGATCTGGATATATAACGGTGGTGAGACATAATCAATGTCCCACGCGCCGAAATGTAGCTGTATGGAAGAGATATTCATAGTCACATATCAGTGACATTGCTCCGCGATTAATGGGAAAAAAACACGTAAATGTTTAGGTGTGTTGGTAGGTTTCTATTGGTTCAAAAATACACTAGTATTTTATGGGTCGCTGGTTAAATGTGCTTTGGCTGAAAGCTTAATCGTGATTGTATCACATGATTCTTTGATAGCTGATTGTGCCCATTTCAAAAGTGAGTTCAAATTCCGATCTGATCTACCATTAACTAAAACACTCTTTTAATTGCATGCTTAGAGCCTAACTAGACGCTCTATATTTAGAGTGTGTCGAGGACTTTATGAAATGTAGACTGAGTCTTGGGCAGTGTTTCACAAACTCACCAGGCTTCTCCGTATCAGGTATATAGAGCGTTTTCACTCACGTGGCCAGCAGCTAGCCATGCAAATTTATTGAAACAAAAGAAAGTGTTTACAGAAGAAAAGAGTTCAACTCGACAGGATTGGTTTGGCACACCAACATGGCCGCCGTTTCATTGTTTTGGAACACCAATATGGCTGCCGTGACGTCATGTGAAAACGCTCTATAGTACCCTTAAAACGAGTCAGTGGACGAGGTCTGGGGCTAGTTCTTAAGAAAGGTCTCGGAATAAATCTGTGAGAGAGTTACGTTGAATGGGTTTTCACTAAGTTCGCTCCAGGCTCGTTTGGGTCATTCAGAACTAAACAGAAAGGAATGAAGATCACACGCACAACTCACGTTGCATTGCCAGCGGCATGACATAAAGAAAGTGAGTCTAACGATCCAATTTACTACCAAGGAAAATATTGTGTCTTAGACGCCTCACTGTCGAGCTGCATTCTAATAGTATTTAAAACAGATACTCAGTTTCACTAAACTTTAATTTCTTCTAAGCTCCACCAAGAAATCGTGATAAAATTACAATACTCTTGTGCTAATTCCAATTGCTAATGAATTTACAAAATTATTTAGACCTAACTGATTGCCACAAAATATTGAATATGTTATACAAAAAGGTATCTAACTTCAAATACGGTCAAATACCAGTCCATTACCTCTGGGATAATGTCACTATTTCAAATAACGTGATTTTCGTACGACCTTGCAATAAGCACGCGTGAACACGAAAGAAAAACAACAAACACAGTAGAAGTGAATACGAGTGGTTCAACAGACGGAGACGAACTCTCACATTTTAGCGACAAAATATCGCTGATATGCGTAAAGCTTGTTAGCTCATCTCAAATTACTGGCGGATACACCAAAACGCGACTGTTCAGGAAAACAGTTATTTCAGGTCATACAAAAGCTATTTGTCTAATAAAACTTTGTTATGTAGATGTTGCTATCGTAGACTACGAGTAGTCCCTCTTTTGATTAGTCCGTCGTGGGTGACGCGAAAGAAAAACCGTGAGAAAATAAAATGGCCGCCCGAAATCGCGTCTCGCCCCCAGGATTTCACGCGGCCATTTTTCCCTCGCGGTTTATTTACGGTCTCACACGACGCACTAAGCGAAAGAGGGACTACTCGTAGTCTATTGCTATCGTATTCAATACTGACAGTAAACTGGCGTAGTAAAGTTTGAGTACCAGTTTCTCTCGAACACGGCTTGTAACTGCGCGCGCACTGTGTCACCAGTTTCTGTTTCATTTATGACGTAGGCAATACCACCAGTGTACAAGAAGTAATCTGCTGACCAGTTAGATGTGCCGACGTAAGCTACGCTCTCGGTTACCATAAACTTGTTGTGATTGACACGAGTGAAGACAATTTCCTTCGTGTATGGAGACACAGTGTATAATCTCTGAAAACAGAGTGGTAAAGAAAGTGGTTATAAAAACTACCAGTCAAGTGGTCCCACTGAAGCTAAATACAATCATGCTATAGCTAATCAGATTAGAAGGTGACCATACTGAGGAGGGGGGAGGACCCCCATTTAAAAACGACAGCGGGGCTCGTCGGAAGTTTTGAAAAGAACCCCTAAGAGGCACCAAGATCTTGTTTTGTGGTTGTGGCTTGAAATCTTTTCCACCCCTAAGATATACCAATTCCGAAACAACACATCATCTCCTGTCATTCTTTTTTCGGCTCGATACCCTAAAAGGTGCCGAAAAAGCTCCCACTGTGGACTGTTTGAGGCTGAACACCCCAAGAGGTACCAAAACTGCTTTTTTAGCCCCTAAAAGGTACAACAAGCACCCCCATCCTTTTTATATGATGGGAGTCCCCCCCCCCCCTCCACCAAGGGCAACCTGCAGCATTTACAAGGTTCTTTAATATAACTGGCCACATGAAATAATAGGTAAAGAACACAGAAATATCCCCTAACCCTAAAAACTAATTAGAGGTGTAAATTAACAAGAACCAGTGAAACAGTTTGGGAAAGAGAGCAAGTTTTATCCCAAATAATTTACTGCATCTGCATGGAGATTTTTCCACTCAGATGCTTCTTTTAATTAGTGATGACAAGTTGAAGACAACTTCTGCCAAGTGCTTGCCAAATTTTCTGATTTCAGTACTAAATGAGAACTGGAACTCTTGAGCAGTCTTAGGAAATTCTACTTACAGGGCTTTTGTAAAGAATTATCACAGCGATAATGAGTTTATCTGATAAGAGGAGGGGGTGGCCCATGTAGGCAGAGGACATACACTTATAGGCGTCCATTTAAGGGAGATGTCCTCTAAAGAGGCATGCTTACTCAGGGGAGGTGTCTTGCTGAAAGTTACTGATAGCAAATGCGGAACTGTTGTAAACATAAGGGAGTACATACCACTTCAACTGAAGCATAATTAGCTCTGTTCAGTGCAGCAAGAGATCGAAGGTAGTACTTCATATCAGAACGAGTGTGATTCCACAAACTGGCTAGCAATCGCACATGCACTTTACGATCAAATGCTGCTTTTCTCAAAGCATCATCTATAACTGGCCAGTACCTGAAAGACGAGTGTGGAAATGCCATTTCCGATATTTATAAGTCCTGGGGCATTTTTATAAAATTCGGTTGTAGTATGATCGTCTGGCACAAAAACACAACACACAGAATATAGCAAAACATAGTCCTTGGCTTCAGACTGCAAAACAGTTCTTTTCTCAAGATATCTACATGTATGTGACACACAAAGTGGTGGGAGATGCCTACATGTTAATAAATATTTACATGTATTCATTTAAAAATCAGCTTTAAGTTTGCACCTTGCTAGTTCTAAGCTTTTTTTTTTACAGTCGTACATTTACTTACGTTCTTTGATCTGTGTAGAGAGTTGTTGGAAAGTAATCCATAACAGAAATATAGACAAACTTTGTTGCACTGTTGATGACTCGTAAGATGGCTGCCAGATCATCTTGGCGGCCAGGAGGAGACAATTTTGGTGGAGATGACGTCAAATAAATTGAAGCTGAGTTCGATCCATTGATTTTGATTTGTGCAGGAGAATCTATAAAAAAACAAACAAACAAGGGATCATTGTTCAACAAACACTAAAATATATGGAGCCTTAGCTTCTTATCAACTATTGTTTTTATAGGTTGACGTTGAAGTTGAACGACTTACATTTTTACATTTTTAGGTTGAAGCACCTCCACTACAGTGCCCCCACCCCCCACCTCTGCCCTGCCCTGGTTATCAGTGGTCCTCATCACCAGCAATGGACAAACATGGCCTTTGAAAGCCTGCATAACTGGCCTGTCTTCTAATGACCAGTCAAAATGGCAAAGTAATTTTACCAATATTAAAAGCCACAGAGCCACAAGCAAAATTCTCAGGACATCAACTCATTTTGTAATAACCTTACAAGAACGGCCAGCTTCAGGCTGAAATTTTACTGCTGAGTGCTAAATATTTAGTATCCTTTTGTGGTGTACAGATTGAACATAATTCATTATTTGTGTTGTTGCTACGACAACTGATGGTGGAACCAGGATTTTTCTTTGGAGAGAGTGCACCACTAAGTAATGGCATAACTGACTGGTGAGGTAAACAAATTTTTTCAAAAGCGAATACGAAGAAGAAGGCTTCATCTCAGGGGGTTGGGGGGAGAGTGTGTCCACAGCCTGCACCCTCCTGCTAGATCCACCCCTGATGGTGTCCTAAGAACATTATTCACATGACAAAAGCACTTTGTCGGCATCAGCATACCAGCTGATCTACCTGGAGAAATTCCTAGTAAGTTTTACGAGTTCCTGTACTTATTGCCATCAACCAACATTTTAGATAATAGCTGGCATAGGTGGCGGAGAAGGGGGGCTCAGAACCCCATGCTTTGGTGCTGATAATATTGCTAACGCAGCATAAAATTGGTATTTGACATTACCTCTGGCAAACGCAACTTCCAAGCAGACATTGTAAACAATGCCAAGAAGTTTGTTTGTGCAAAGGAACAAAGCAATTTTAAAGGCATTTTGGAAAATACGAGACAGTAAAGGTATGCGCTTGGCTTAACTATGAGCCCCCCCCCCCCCCCCCACCTTGTTTCAAACTGTTCTGCCGCCTCTGGCTGGTACTAGCTAACCTGCATTGATGCCTGTTTTGTACTTATCAGGCCAGGGATCTGGGATCTGAGAGTTTGGCTTTGCTAGGTCCCAGTACACCTCAAATATCTTGCTCATGTCATTTGCCAAACAGCTGCAGTTGTAGGACATTAGGCCAAGCTCTTGCACCTAAAGTTGAAAGAGTTAATAACAGCATAGTAAGCAATGTGCAGTAGGGGAGAGGAGAGAGGGGATATTTAAGGATGAATTGATAGTGAGGTGAGAAGGAATTTTGGGATAGGAAATTTAGCAGTATGGTACTTTAGGGACAATGAATTTTCTTCAGGATCATTTTAGATGAGTTATCTTATGAAAAGTATAGGGGAATCTTTGCTGATGTCCAGGAAAGACTCCCATATGAAAAGGTTGGGGATGCTCATCAGAAAATTTGAATAAAACCCCTACAGGACACCAATAGGGGCGTGATTCAGGCTTTATTTGACCCCTAGAAGACACCATTAAAAACAGAATAGGGTAGATTACCAGCTGTTGTTCAGGAAAGGAGCTCACACTAGTAGACCAGATTTGAAAGACCCATAGAAATTGAGACTAAAACCAGAAATAAGAGCATGTCTTTTATATCTACTATTATGTCTTCAAGTGCACCGTAAAACGTACTTTAAATAACAGGTAAAAATTGTGGGGTTTCGTCATCAATACAATAAGTGAGACCAGAATCCTTGATTTACACCCCTACGTGAAACAACAAGCATCCTGATCCTTTTCATTTTCATATAGGAGTTTGTACCCTACCAGGTATACAGCACCCCAAATGAGAACTGTTAGGCCGTGTAATAACCTGCGATCATACCCTCCCTCAAAGGAAAAACAGTTGATGTTATAGGAGGCAGTGTGGCCGAGTGGTTAGAGCGCCAGATTTGAAATCCGTAGGTCCCGGATTCAAATTCCGATCTAACCACCAGCTGATGTTGTTCTCGGTAGCCCTGAGTTCAACTTCTCGGCTGCGCTTGTAAATAGCCAACTGGTCTGCCTCCTGCCAGCTGGGATTCTTAACCTAAGTTGTGTTTATTTTAATATTCATTTATCATTGTTTGTTTACATTGGTCCTGAAAAGACCCAATGGGGAGTGGCCAGTTAAAGTATACATACAGTATACATACATAGCTGGTCTCAAGTTAACCATGAATTAAATATTGTACAGAGATTAGTGCACACCTGTGTAAGTGCTCTCCAGTCTTGATTTGCACTGCCAACATAAAAATGTTTTCTATCAACAAGCCACATCTTTGTATGTAGAATACCACTGCCCACTAAGCGTGTTATGTTCAAACAGCGCACATCAGCCAATCCTTTCTGGGAAAGATAAACTGTGTCCAAGCTTGGGAATGCGTCAGTTCGAGGTGACTGCACAATGCGGATTTTGACACCTTGTTAAATTAGTGATAAGATTGACAGTGAAAAATGACACATTGATACTTGATAAAAAATGAGTCAGCAGGTGCTTTAAAAGTTACCAGGCAACACTTTGAACGTGCAAATATTCAGGTAAGGTCGTCAAGGTAGAATGGTTAATAGTACAATCAATCTTTCTTCAATGCCATGATTTTCACTCTTATTGAAGATCCTTGAAAATCCACAAGGATCTTGGTCAAGGCCTTTGAACTCCTGCAAGGAATTTTAATATCTCAAAGATTCTTGCCAAGGATCTTTGACTTAGGTCCTTTTGAAATCTTCTAGTTTCTTATAGGATCCTTAAAAAATTTTCACCAGGGTCTAAAAAGAATTAATTCCTCCAAAGGGTGGTTGTTGTAGAGCGGTCCAGTTGTACTGAAATTTGGTTGTACATCAAGACAATATTACTTAGACAGTACTTAGACAATATTACTTAGACAGTACTTAGACAATATCCCTTTTTCTCATTACCTGGCACGGCTTGTTTAAAAGGTTGATAATGCTATCCACTGGATAAATCACTATACAGTGGTAAATCACTATACAGTGGATAGTGTGCCTTGTTTTGTAAACACTTATCCACTGGATAGTGATTTATCCAGTGGATAACGTTATCCAGGCTTGCTTGATTGATAACGTCTTGGCATTGTAGTGAAAAAAGGAGTTTTATCACTCTTGGGAAGTAAACGGCTAAGGTTGAAATTTTTTACACAAATATACAATCCACATCACTGCATAAGCTTTTACTGGAGAAGGGGTACTCACTTAGTGTAAAAGTGTCTCCGAGGATAGAAACGGCTCTAATAACGGCGTGAAATAATACACCCGCATAAATTAAATCAAAGAAAAGCAGCAACGAAAAGTACCTCTCTTTGCAGCGGCCTGTATTTCCTCAAACACATTCTCTCCCTCCTGTGTACTGGGGTCAGAAGTATTGGTATCACTTCCTTGTAGTGTCCAGTAAAACGATGCTATGTCGATCTGCTCCTCTGCTGACTTCAAAAGATTCATCCAACCATTGTAAATGCTAGGGTTGTGAACGGACCCAGCAGGAAACTTAACACCTTCGGGTATGCTCTCCACTAACGTGATTGTACAATCGCCCGTGTAGGGCGAGATCGCATTTGAATCTTTTGTCGTGATTGAGCTCGATCCTTTGATACAGAACTGCAATATGACCAGGGTGACAGCTAACATCCCCAAGAAAACAACCAATGCAATCAGCCATTTGCTTCGTTGACGCATAGATGCATTTTGTTTAGCTGACAAAATCACACCTGGTTTTTGCTCCATCATTAACACATAGGAAGTACTGCGGTCGGCCATAGGGTCTGGGAATCCGAATATGGTCCTTGAAGTTAAATATTACTTTAAAGGTAAATATATATAAGAGACACTTGGATGTAATGAGGAGCAACGTCACGCAGAAGAAAGGTTGAGCCAGGCGTTACGTGACGTAGGCTTTGTGACCAGGCCCTACACCAATTCAAGATGGCGGTCCAAAGGAAGTTTATAGACAAAGGTTTGTTGAAGAACGTAATTCGACACACTGATGCTCATAACAAGGTACAGATCTAACGATTTAGTATGCATAACAGTTACAATCAACAATTTTTACAAAATATGGAGCAACGAAACTGAAACATCAGTTGTATCAGCGTGCACTGATTGGGCGATTGATTCAACTTTGGTGATATTGATACAGTTGACAGCTTTGGTTGCAACTCGATTTTATAGGCCACTTTGTTATTATTACAACTGTTAATGAAGAGAATATACATTACATATTGCGAACTTGTTAAGCTGTGTAATAGTAACTAATTGCTTTTATGTGTTATTTACAAGATCCAAGAGGAAAATGAAATGTGGAAACAGTTTGAGTTAATGAATAATAAAAAGAGGGATGCATCAGCATTGGTTGAGTCTAAAAGGTACATTGTATAGGGAGATTCACGCTGACGTCAATGTTCTCATTTTTGCTCAGTTGCATTTGGCTTTGTGTACAGAAGGAAACATGCTAGATATGAATTGACTCCAGGCAGCTAAAGAGCTAGAGAAACTTATTACATGGTGAAATTTTTTCTCTTTTGGTGTAACCTTAAGGAGAAATTGTCTTTCAAAAACTGCAAAATTTCCGGGTGGCAAAAGTGCTAATGAGCTCATACATTCTTTCTAAAATTTTGAGTTTTTTAAACCTGTGTTCCACAAAAAGTATTCAATACATCAGGCTCATATTTCCTTGGCGGAGTTAATTGTACTATGACCTTTCAATATTCAGAACTGATTTATTTGTAACTCCATCAGAAACTGAATTACTTATGTTAATGAGGCAAATATTGTAAACAAGGATTCCCCAATAGACTATAACTTAAGCTTATCTAATGTGCATAGTGCAATCCTGCTGGGATCATTGTGTTCAAGTGAGTTATGTCTAACTGCAAAAGGCAATGTTGTAATGGACTAGCATCATTGTCATTATTGTCTTCTTTGTCATCATCATCATCTTCATCATCATCATCATCATCATTATCATCAGGGAGGGAGGGGAGGGGGTTTAGAAGCAATACACACATACAGTACATTTAACACCTATCAAACAGCCACCCACAGGGGAATGGATAGAGGCCGGCGGCTTAAAGGGGGCTGCCACTTAAAAACAATAGAAAAACCCTCATTGGCACTTTGATTACTGGCTGCGTAATAGGGGTGGCTGTTTAATAGGTGGCTGCTTAAATATAGGGGTTTGACTGTAGTAACCTCATGCTACTGAAACCAGAGCTAGGTGCTATCTAGACTATTGGGCTGATCTGATCTGAAGGCTGTCTACTCCATTTCAGAGCATAGGCCACTGACAAAACTCCTCCAACCCCCTCTGTCCCTGGCCAGGCACTCTGTCTGAGTTCAGGACAAGCCCTTTGACTGGATAGTGAATTCTGTATCCCTTCTCCAGCTATTACATGGTCTCCCTCTCTGTCTGCTTTCCTGTGGGTTTCACAAGAGGGCTTGCCAGGCAGTGCTGTCAGTTGGCCATCTAGACTAATGGGCTACTTAGCTAAAATCCAAACTTTACCATGTTTCTATTTCTGTTTATAAGGTTTGTAGGACGTATGAGATGTGACAATGAAGATGGTGATCAGCAACCCAAAAGTAGTTTCTGGACACAACAACTGTTTAATTATGAAGCAAATGATTCTGGAAGGTTTGTCTTTACTGGTTGAAATATCTTTTTACACTGAGATTGCGACAAATGTAGAAATCCTTCCTCACCTTCACCACTATCATGGTGATTGCACAGGTCCATGAAATCCCTATATCCACCTCAAGAAAATTATCAAAAGGTGATATTTGAGGATGACGTCCAAATGGGGGAGGAGGTCGGAGCAAAAACTCTCCTATGCTGATGGGAGGGTTGTGTCATATGGATGTCTTCTGAACAACATGTTGCCCCTTACACCCGCTTTCAGTGTTACATGCATGGGAGACATCTTCGACATGCTATGTAAACGGCTGAAAGACCATTTAACTGTGAAACTGGCAATTTTTCCAGTTATTAGCAGAACAAATGACAAATTAATGATAATAACTGACCTCAAATGAATGAAGAAGATTGAGGACTTTGCATGTTTCCTGATTTATGGGATAATTCAAAGGATTTTATTGTAGTTGATTGGCTCTTAATAGTGACTTCTGGTAGAATCGGGGCGCTACCACTTGAAGTTAATATTCAAAAGATGTAAACATTCAAAACAGTTCGCTTATCTCTCACAGAATGACTTCTTGATACTCCTAGCCTATTTTGATGTCATATAAATCCATCTTTCATGACTAAAAGTTGAGTGAGTCCATAAAGAAGTCAGCAGTGCTTACATTTTTCATGTAGGCCAGATTACATAGTTAAGAGATGGCATGTCGAAAGATGTTGCCTATGCATGTTACACTGACAGCCTACCTTTAAGCTCAGTCAATGTGGTACACACTTAATTCTTTGCATTTTACAATTTATACTCAGATGGGGACACAGTGGATACAGAGAATTATATCCAGAGGAGTTTGAGAACAAAACTAGCCAAGAGAAAATTCAGAAATCAAAGAAGAAAAAAACGAAAAAAGAAAAACGGTATGGTGGTGATTTGACTTTGTTCAAATAATCCTTGGCTCAGCCTCTTTTAAAGATATTTGCATGATGTTGCTATGCTGGTCATCTTTCTACAAGATGTCAGTTTTCTACTTGTCAGTTCTGGGTGGTTACAGATATTGTGATTGTTGCTTGCTAAACTGACAGTCCTTGATTCTTTGATTTCTTGATTTCTTGATTCTTTGATTCCTTGATTCCTCCATTCTTCCACTCTTCCACTCTTCCACTCCTCCACTCCTCCACTCCTCCACTCCTTTGCTCCTCCACTCCTCCGCTTCTCCGCTCCTCCATTCCTCCATTCATTATGGAGGCGGCATGGTCAAGTGGTTTAGGGTGCTGGATTTGAAATCTGGAGGTCCCTGGTTTAAATCCTCCCTCCAGTCGCCATTTGGATTTGTTCTCGGTAGCCCCGAGTTCAACTTCTCCACTGTGTTGTGTAAACAGTCAACTGGTCAGCCTCCCACCACTTGGGATTCTTAATAGTTTATGTTCTATTTGTAATATTTGTTTAATTATTTGCAGTATCCCCAAGTAACACAATAATGCTAAATAATGATTCATTCATTCATTCATTCATTCATTTAGTTACTCATTCATTCAGTCATTCATTCATTCGTCAATTCAGCGCAGGGAAAATGGACGAGTGACAATAGGGTGGGGTGGGTGAGTTCTAGTTCTTGACTGTAAACCAAGCACTGAACATTGCTCTAAAACTTTGATGTCATCAATAGAAAATTACATGTGATGATAACGGAAAAAAAACCACTTGTCTTTATTATAGAACTGATTCAAAGAGTAGAAAAAGCAGGAAAAGAAGGAGGGAAAAAAAGGCCAGTGAATCCGACTTCCAGAGATCCAGTGAAGAAAGTGAAGACACTTATGAATATAAAAGAAAACGAAAGAGGATTAGCAAAAGCAGTAGCAACGAACGAAGTTTAACGGATACACGACAAAAATGTCGTAAAACGAAGAGCAAATTCACCGCGAAAGAAGAAAATTCAGAGATAAGGACAAAAAAAGACAGAAGAAAACGGGATAGCTCAACAGAACGAAGTGAAAGGACAAAAACGCGAAGGGAAAAGAAGAGTAGAGAGAAACCTTACGCGAAAAGTAGTGATGAAGGTGACAGTGAAGACTCACAAAGACAGGAAACATATGAAAGGAATAAAGACAAAAAGAAGCAAAAACGAAAATAGAAAGAAACTAGACAAGCCCAAGAATACTTTGAGTCGGTTGAGATAAAAACGCTGAAGAAAATTCTGTATGTTTTCTCACAACGAATGAAATTAAACGAAGTAATATTTGTTCCAAAAAACTGGATTTTCAAAAGGATACAGTGACGACTCACAAAGACAGTAAACCTTGAGTGGGTTGAGAGAAAAAATGCTGAAGAAATAAATTAAGTTATTTTTGTTCTAAAAAAGTGTATTTTTAGAAGGATCCTAAAGAACGATAATGTTGCAGGCTTGTCTGCTTGCTCCTTTTGCGTAAAACAACCGTCCTGGTAATTTCTTTTCAACCGAACTAAACCATTATTTGAAGTTTACTATAGTTTGAAAAAAAATCTCATTCCGAATATTAGAAAATACTTCACTTTAGAAACACTATGACGTGCCTTTTTCTGTTCTGGGTGTAGTTTCGATAATAATAATAACAAACAATATTTACAGAGGATATCACGTAGGTAACACTAAGTTAATTAGGGTGGTGCTCTATCGACATTACTGCAATTTACTTTGTGGAATTAAAAACTGAAGCTTAAAAGTTTTAAATTACGAGGAACTGAATAAACTGGATCGTGTATTTCGGTTCTTGACAGCAGTCGTGTATTGTGCACGCTAGACATTTTTAGCAGCGTTTTTCTATGTTAGAAAAATAATTAAACTTTTTTTCGACGAACCGTGTTCGGCCCAGATGCGGGAATTTTAACCGTTTATTTTTTGTTTTAAGTGAACCGACCACGCTTTATTCGGTCAATATTTGTACGTTTGGACTTCATGCTTGGTCAGTAATAACCATATCGTCTCCTGCCCAAGAAATGTCTGAGATTCAACTCTCTTTCACGCCATTCGCTGCGGATGGACATTCAAAATAGTTTTGGGAATCCGTCTACACGTGTTTTCTCATTAGAAACGTGTTTTTGCATGCAAAATCATTATTCCGTTTACTTCCGTACCAACTGTAGAGATGTTTACTCGGTACAAGGGTTCCGTTTCGTTTCAGTGGGTTAACAAAGCCTAGAATCAAAAGTATTGTACGTGTTTCCACGCGCTTCCTTTAAGTTTTAGACTCGCATTTTAACTCAGTTTAAAAGGATTTGAAAACCACCCGCTTTTAGTTGCTGAAGCTTTTTTTGAAAAGCGTGTTTTTATTTTAAAATGAAGCGACGCGCGATATGTCTGGCGGCCGTTGAAATTTCAAAAGGCTGAGTTTATCAAATGCATTTAAGTCTTTATACTCTGTGAATCCGTGAATAATAGTTCAAAGGCGACGTCACAGGAACAGAATATGTAAAGGTATGAATATATATACACTGCAATAATATGCGATTTCTTCCGTGTCTCTATGGGAGGAAAAATCGTGCGTTAAACCCACACTGGGAAAATTGGGAACTACCAGGTTAAAAATAGAGCATGTACCATAACTGATTCAGTTTTTTCGATAACAATATGACCTGTAATGAAGAATGGGAAGACACATTAATCTAAGAGAAAACGGAACATTGAAAGAAGTGAATACATAAGAAATGAAGAGATAGGTGACAAAAGAAAATTGCATTTTACTGAAAGTGGACAAAAAGCTGAATGAAACAGCTCAGAGCAGTTTGGGGGTAAAAAGCGAACATACGTATATCAGTGGTGTAAAGGAATGGTAAAGAAAAAAAACTTGCACCGGAAAAAACACTGGAAGACTTGGTCCCTTAAGACCATACATTGAAAATTAACCTCTGATAATTTTTGGAGCGAGAAGTTGTTAATATATCACTCCAGATAAGATTTATTTTACTGAAGAAATGGAGTATTATCACGGAGGTAAAAATGTTTGAGATTCTTCCGGGTCCGTCCCACATACAAGTCTTCTTTAGAACCAAAAAGCTTCAGATCTCCACCCACATTCCTTTTCGTTTCATTTCTTTCAAGTTTACTTCGTTTCATTTCGTTTCGCAAACAAAGCAGTAATACTCAAGTGTGGGTGTGATACGTGTTGCAAGCTTCCTTTAATATGTTTAAGTTTTCGACTCATACTACAGACAGTGACACAATTAGCAAGGAAAGCAGTCGAAGCTAGGTTGCCAGGCAACCAGCCTGTGTTGAAGCCTCTAAAAAAACTCACTGCTATGAAAAACAAAATCGTCTCTGCTGTCACGCATTAAATTGAAGATGACATTCCAAAGAATTAACTTCAGCGAACAATAAGCTTTTCTGTTCCACTTATTCAAGAAAAAACTGGATATTCTATAAATACGTTCTGAATGGAATGCTGAAAGAAGCTTAACTGCGGAAGATACATTTTGTCCTAGTATTACATGCATTTCACATACAAATAAGTGCGAATTAACTTCCCTATTTGATTTAACGTAAATGCATTATTTATTACACTGCATTATTTATACCATCAAACAATTATATAAATTACGGTTCTTTTCGCAGTAATTACTTGGTAAAAAATTCGAGCGTAAAGTTCTTAGGAAAACGAGAGGTTTATTATCGCTCAATTGATATTTATAGAAAACTATTTAGAGCTTGCAGTATTTACTCCTTGGTTACTGAAAAGAGTTGGAGATTATTTTCGACAATCCTATTTTTGCTCATGCTGTAAGTATTTTTGGACTTCAATATTTCTACATCAGTTTTTCTTCCGTTTTCGCCAGTCGCTATCCGTTAAACTTCATGTTCTTTTTCAGGGGCCCTGTATTGTTGTTATCCGTAGCAGGGGAGGAAGATCAAGCGCCTTTCAATAAGTTTTATCAATCACCTGGAATAGGCATAACAACTTGAGGAAGTTTTTAAAACCGTCATAAAATTTAATTTTACTTCCGAGTACGTTAGGGCGGTTGAATTGAAACATTCTTTCGGTTCAACAGTTGCAGATTCAAAGAAAGCTATGACATTTGAGGGGTTTTTTCATTTTCTTTTTACTGCAATTTTCCCTTTGAAACTGTTAGTTTTCCGAGCATATTTTCCCTCAAAGGTCTTATTAAAAATCCCTAAAAATCGATTTGTTGAAGCCAGAGTGGGCTTGCCCTAAAATATTTATCATATTGTTTACTTTAACCGCTCTTTGACGCAAGTTGTTTTCCGGTCCTTATGTAAATTTTCCGCTTTTTGGTCTTCAGCGAAAGTGTTCTTTCTAGGAAGGGGTAAGGCGGTTGCTTTGTTTGCCACTGGCGGGAAATAAATATATTCTTTTCCGCTCAAGTTTGAGTGATTTCATATTTATAGATTGCTTAAACTTTCTTCAAATGAAACTGAACGTGTCCTAGCTGCTTGTTGTCTTCAAATATTGGCGATTGTTACTAAGCGATATCTACCCTCCCATGGTAAGTAAGTGTTTTGATGTATCCGGGTTGTCAAACACGTGACTTGTTCCTATAAAGTCGCCAGTCAGCAAAACGAATCGACTGTTTCACGCGGACTTTCCAGCGAAGTGATTGTATCAACTTCTGCTAGTTATTGCGGGAGTTTTTGGAGGATTTTATCACTTATTTGGACTACCTGGGGACAAGAATGACACAAGAAACCACTGAGAACGAAACAGACGAATTTTGTGAAGAGAAAATGAAGTAAGTTCTTCGGAAACTTGTTTAAAAGTCGCTAGGGTGACGTAATTCCCACTGGAGGCCGGCAACATTTTCCCGGGAATTCTGATATTCACAGAAACTATAACGTGCTTGATTTCTACCCACAAGATAAGTTCTGCCAGCAAAGATCTGCTAATTTAACTTTACGTTTGTCGAAATTCGGCCGGAAAATGCGTTGTATTCGCAAGTTTAGAAAGAATTGTCAAATACGTATTGTACTTCGCGTGTTCAATAACTCGTGACTGACACACACCTCTCGGGGAATCTTGTGCAGCCGTTGTACGCGTACAAAGTGGAACGATTCTGTGAAAAAGGGCTGTCCCAGGTGTTTCTACTTTGTCGGTTATATCTTAATATTTCCAAATTTGATTCATGTCCTGTTTCTTGTAAAATATGTTCTATTTTAAATGCACCCTTACACTATTTGGTCTCCAATAACAATTTCGAACGCAACTCGAACGTTCGTTTTCTCAAAGCGTAACTCCCGGTAAGGTTGACTGTAGTTAGAGTTTGGAAACAACAATTTTTAAGTGGAATAGGCTGCTGTCATTGAAAGTTTATATTTTTCTTTGTTGAAAACCAAAAACGAAGTAATTCTGCAAACTGCAACAGACAGCAAGATGACGTGTACCGTAAACTAAGTGATTTTCGCTTTGCCTCACGTAACGTCGAGGTCACGAGACAGTGTTAGAATCGTTAAAAAATCATCATCTAATTTTTGGGCTTTAAACTTGCGTATTATCATTTTTTAGTTAAATATCTACTGAACCGTATATTTGCAAAATAGTTGATCGTTGGATTTCCTTGTTTTGCTCACGTTCAGTCGTATGTTCAAAGCGCGTGATGCGAATTAATTTTTAATTACTTGGTTTGCTGTCTAAACTTTGCTGATGGTTTCATCAGGTCCCGTGAATTATTAATTTATGACTGTTTTTTTATTATTTACAGTGATATGGTGCATAGACACAAAGTGCGTAGAGCATTACAACAAGTCCTACATCAAGCTCAAGTTAATGGTCATTTAGTGTGTGGCGTACATGATGCTGCTAATGAACTTGCAGTGTAAGTGTCTCATTTGATTGACTTTGTCCAATTTATTTCCTTTTTTTGCCCTTTTACTTTGTTTAATATATGTCTTTGGGTTAAGGCCTGGAGTTAAACTTTTTGATATCATGGGTGAGAAATTACTCCTTAATTTTGGCATGAAATTTCAGTGTTCATTTATCAGTAATTTCACATGTGAAATTACAAAATTGCCATGGCAATGTTTGACGCAAAATTTCTCGACACAATAAACAAGTAAAAACCCAGGATTGTAAGTGTAAGTTGTCACCCATTTTATTAAAACGTTATCGAATAGTATGATCATGAAGTTAAGAAATAATTTCACTTTCATTTTGTCATAAATCCTATTAATTTCCCGAGCCCAATAAATTATTAGAATTTTGACGAAACGCATGTGAAGTTTGTTCCTAATGTCACTTGTCACTATTTGATTATCCATACAGAACCTACAAGGCATGAAATTGTCCTACATGTATTGTAGCCAGGAACCAGTTTCTAATGTCATTCTATTTATTTGTTATAGGGACTTGGATACCATAGGACTGTGTCTCTTAGTAGAAAATCCCAGTGCAGATCCTGGAATTCAGGTTCACTGCCGGCTGATTGAGGCATATTGCTGGGAATGTGCAATTCCTGTTATTAAGGTTAGTACCACTACCAGCAGTATTTGCATGATTAATTATAATTTATTATTGAAACATGTTTTATTATCCAAGTGTTTAAACTAATTACTTCATCTCTCTTCTTCTAGGTCAACAGCAGCCGTAAGCTGTGCGAGATGACAAAACATTACAGGGTATTAAGGGAGCCGCTGCATTGCGTTCTTGTCAAGGTACTAAATGCTCATTGTAATAATTGTCATTCTAAATCTATCTCTTCGAGAAATGCTATGAAGAGCAAAATCTAAGATATAGTATAGCTATTAATAGCGTTGTCTTTTTCTTTTGTAGAACTTGCCAACTGACGTGGAATCTGTTTCCACTGTACTACAGTTTGCACGACATTCACCAGCGCCATTGCTCAAGATCACATAAACCTGAAGAAGTTTGTAGTGGCAAATTAGAGACTGGCATGATACTGATCTGCAACTATTTGTTGAGAAGTAGGAGTTGGTTGCACAAGCTCTTCAAGCAGTTGAACCTCTCAAGATAGACTTAACAAATGCAGTGTTACATAGCTAAACAAAAACCATAAGACATCTCGGCATCACAGTTATGTTAAAACCTAAGAATAATTAAAGGCACTATTGCCCAGTGAAAAAAAAATTAGGTAAATAGAGAGTTCTCAGAGTACCAAAAAAATCCAAAGATAAATTAAACCCCACATGGGCTTATTTAATGCTCTGAAAGAAAAACTACAAAAGGTGGTTTGCAAGTTTGCAAGTCAAAAAAATGCTCAACAAAAGAATGTTGTAAGGGCTTGTTTATTGCACAGATTATAGTTCTCGTCATATGATATTTACTTCAATGACATCTGTTTTGTAGAGAGTGGACAATAACTTTTATTTCCACTCAGACTAGACATATTTATGTGGCTTTGTTTATAGAGCATTTTATATCGTATCCTCTTCTGAGGACTATACTATTATAAATTATTGTTGCCTGTGAATATGCAATGATTTTATTGTTATGTTTTGGAACTTGATGAGAAATCAAAGAAATGACACAAGCCACGTACTTCAAATCATTATCTACACTTCAGTGTTTTATTTATACCTTAGATTGAAATGTAATAAAAGAAAACAAAGAAAAAAGAAAATAATTTTATAACCAAAAAAATTACTTTTAACTTCCCTCTGAATCTTTAGTTTTACGTTATCAAGAAGTTGTAACTTGCACATGTAAGCTTTGATACACATTGTAGGATGAACTATTTTGACATGCCATGGTTGCATGTGAATTAAGACTGCTGGGCAGTTAGTCTTCCAACGGTACCACTTCAGGGTCTGGACACAGTAGATGTGGTACCACTTTATGAGGGTGGTCAGAGTACATGTTGTACAACTTGATTGGGGCAGTCACAATAGGTATTTATCTACCACTTGATGGAGGTGGTCACAGTTCACTCACAAACATTTACAAATTTGCAAAAACCTTAAAGCTCCAATTATCTGCTTTATTTTCCATACATTTTATGAAATGCTGCACATCACTTATGACTTGTATGCTAGGCAACATACAGAACTACTTTTATGTTGTAGTGGATCAGAAGCTGTCATTTCGTGGTTTAAGGTTTAAGTAAATACCAACACTCATATAGTTGAAAAATTTTTATAATAACTACGTACTAATAAATTAAGAAATTCTAACAAAACTGTAAAAAAAATTTAATAATAAGTATAATTATATTTACTGAAATCTTGGAGACTCATTAAACAACATAATTTTCTCACTGGTTTGTTTCCTTTTAATAACTTATTTACCAGATACTGCTGTGTTACATACAAACATTATATTGAGGCAAGCTATACACTGAAACTGGATTCAACATGAGCTTGTCACATTCCTACTATGCCTTAGAGTGCCTTTTAGTAACTACTACATCCAGGTCGCCAGAACTTGCAGTTTTTTTAAAAAAAAATATCAGTGTATGGTGGTGAAATATCATGTTGTGGACCTTGTGCACCTTAATTGATAACTTCGATTCAGGTCACTAAATTCTCCCAATTGAAAGAACGTCGAAGTGCAGTGGTGAAAAATACATGTGTTTGGTTGTCATGGTTACTGTCCCCCCTTTGTCAGCCATTTGAGTGCTACTAAGCCAGCATTGCCGTGGTCAGTAGTCCCAATCCTCTTAACTGAGAGCTAGTTACCAGTCCCATCCTTTAGTACACAACATAGGGATTGTTTCACTAGCTGAACACTGGCATATCATTCTATTTGGCTTGAGTCAGCTCTTTCTTTCCACTCTCTGAAACCTCCCTGTAAATAAAAAAAATTGGAAAATATGACAATATGTTTTGCTTTTTCCAAGTTAGTCCTCTTTCTATGTACCCTTTAATGCAGTCAACTGGTAAATTCTCTCTACTGTATTAATACATTGTTTACAGCAGTGATTGGGAGATTTCATCATAATTTTTTGAGACAAAAGTTTTCAGCATTGTATCTGGAAAGATTGATGACTTGTGAACAAATTAGAATTTTTAAGTCCACTTTTTCGGTTTTTGCAGTTTAAATTTTTATATAAATCAATTGATACAACATCAAATACCAAACATCCTCTACTGAAAAAAATAAATACAATTTTTGAGAAATTTTCAATATGTCGTGAACCCATTGGTTACAACAGAGGATCATTTTATTATGCTCCAGGATTTACTCATTTTTTGCCTATCATACAGATGACACTATTTTTGTCAGATCATTTCCTCTTGATAGTTAATATTCAATCAATGGTCATTGATCAGTCGTTCGTTGTCAGTGAGTCTTACATGATACAGGGCCACATCAGGACATCCACACAGATGAGCCGTGAGTACCAAAGTGCAAGATGACATTCCTCCATTACACATGCCGATTACTGGTTTACTGAGATCAATTCCAGCATCACAATAAACTGTTGGGACAAGAAAATGAATGAAAGAGTTACTGAAACTGATACTTAACAGTAATCTACTTTTATTAACATAATTTATGGTGGAATCACAATATTTCAAACTCCAAGGGAAATGAAAATTTGTTTGAAAAATCAGGTAGTTGAAAAAATCAAGGGGTAAAAATACAGTATTTGACTGAAGGTAGGGAAATTACTTTTGGTTCAAGCTATTGGGAGGTTCGAAAAATCCAGGGGTTTGAGATCAGGATTTCACTGTATAGTGGAAACCCGTTGATCTGGCCAGCAATGGGCCACAAAGATCTGGCCTTATTAACAGGGTGGTTGTATTAAAGGGTTTCTTTATATAAGAAAATGACTGACTGAGCTTTTGTTTGGGCCAAAATAAAGTGGCTGTAAAAACGAGGTGGCCACATTTAATGGGGTAAGTTACCATGAGAAGGGGTTCCACAGACTGTGTAGTTAAGTTTCGTCAATTTTCTGCTGTGGGCTCCTTGTATTGAGAACAACCTACCTTTCTTGAGCTCGTCAACAGTCTTCAGAGTCCTGGTGTCTGGGTTAAACAGGCTTGGAAATGGAATGTTTACTGCAACTGGGTAGTGGCCAGACTTTGGATCTGAGAAAACAAATTTTTGTATAACTGATTAATATCAGAAACTTCAGAAATTAATTCTGATACTCTTTCAACAGCTGGAAAGTTTATATAATTTTTCCACAGTACCATCTGGTGAATGGTTAAAAGTAGCATGAGGACGGCTGTCGCAAACTTGTGCTTTACGTGATGCAAGATTCTCTTGCATTTCATCAAACTTTTTGATCCATTTTGGGTTGAACTTTGCTGTAAAATCTCCTTCCTGTAATGTAAAAACAAATAACTTGGCCATTATGATGATAAATGCAGCAACTAACTCCTTAGAGGTGATTCTTTTGGTCCCATCTTGCCAGTCTCAAGTCCACATAAAGTAAGAGCATTACAAAAAGACAAGCTACCCCATCCGGCTAAACAAAGAAGTACAACAGAAACCAAAAAGTATGAGTCAGAGGACTTACTAAAGTCTTCAAAGAAAGTGAAACCTTTTGAGAAGTGAAACAGCACTTGATAGCACATAAGAGAACCAGAAAGAGGAACATTGCATCGTAGTCTGAATGCAGCACACACCCGTTTTTTGATCATCATATCTGTTGTTTCATAGCCATCAGCAGTCCACCTCTCCAGTCCTCCATCCAGCACTGAAACATTTTCATGACCAAACAGCTGTGAAAATGAGGGATATTAGAAAAAAAGCAGGCCAGAGTCAACAAAATTTTTGACTTATCAAAGAGATTAAAATTGGAGTACGGTGCATGTAGTGACAGAAGCCAAGAATAGGCCAGACTAGAAGACCTTAGTTTGTTCATGCCCTACATGTCCAGGGTGGGTACTCCCAGAAAAATCGGGTGGAGGTGTGCGGCCTGCTTCCCAAAACCCTTACCCCATTTATGACCAAAATCTGCAATTTTCCTTACCCTATTTATGACCTGACCAAAAATTTGATATCCCATTTATGACCTGAACCTTAAATCAAAACCCTGTTTCAGACCTGCCTCATAATTAGTTTCCTCGTTCAGACCAATGTTAAATTGCTGTAAACGTAATTTGTGAAGGGCTTTAATTTGTTTATCGATAAATTTGATGAAAAAGTAGTCAAAGTAGTGTCTTAAAAACATACCCAATTCAAGACTAGAGTGCAAAAACCACCCCAACCCCAGGTCTATATGCAGCTTAGTGACTCAGAAGGGAAAGATGGTGATTAGAGTGATGATATCCAAGTTATTATGAACAGACCTTGAACATCCACCAAGCTCTTGCACCCATGAAGTATCCAAACCTTCCTGTGTTTTCATAAATGACAACATGGTCTCTGTTATTCACTGCACTGCCTCTGGCATTCATTTGAAATGTTGAGACATCTGGAATATTCCTAGGATATAAGGGAGTATTCTCCACTCCAAAGAACATGTCCATATATGAAGCACGGATGATATGTTTCCTGAAAGAAATCATGGCTATGCATTATCATTAATTATTCCAATTCTCTATGGTAAATGTTTTTTTTCCCAGCCTCCCCCTCAGATAGTTCCCACTCTTGAAGTAACTGAACAAGAAGCATGGACACAAGGCAGCTTTGCTCATATTTATCATTTCTTGCCCTGATCTAACTTCAAACGGATTTAACATTTCCACTTTATAATATTAAGCCCCTGCAGGTTTTTTGTTGTTGTGGCATGTGGGGAATGTTGTTGTTTGTTTGTTTATTTTTCGATTTCTTGTTTTGTTGTTATTGTTGCTTTTTTAATCAAAACTTATTGTGCAATGATTGATGTACGCTTACATTATAAGATTTTTCATGAATATCATAAAAACTGTTTACCCCATAATGCACAAAAAAGGGTTCCTCGCTTCTCTAGAGGTCCAGTTTGTAGCGCAATAGCAGCAGTAGTAACAGCTTACCTGTGAGATCTTATTTATCTGAAGGACTGATTTATTTAAGCTCATAAAGACCTTGCACCTTCATGCATGCCGTCAAACCTAAATCGATCGCTGGAAATCGAAAGTTTCCAAACATCTTTATATCGATCAAGCAAAGCAATAAACTTAAGATGCCTTACTTTGAGAAACCACTGCAAGCATCCTTATCACTGAACCATGTGGTGTCTAGGACTGCCAAGCCACCTTTGGTGTTTTTGAGTTCTTTATTCAGCCAGTCCGTAGACACAACAGGCCGGTCAAGTTGTGAAGAAGACATCCTGATGAAATCATTAAGGCTTCCAAGGACTGCAACCTGACGGGTCGGGTAGGAGGCGGGGCCCCCGTGGCGGTGTGGGTATGTGAGTCAAAGCAAAGATAAAAGTAGGAACTAACAAGATATTATTGTGGTTTTTTCTTTATAAGGCCGATTCACCGGACACTATATTTTGTTGGTACAATTATTACACGTTGGGTATTTTGGGGGTTTCACAGCTGTAATCCTTTCCTCCCTCCCCTCCTGGGTCTTACCACATCAGCACAAGTCCCAAGATTCCACGCGATCGCTCGCTGTTCGATATTTGTGCCTACTAGATGTTTGTTCTTTGATAAATTTGCAACCCTTTGTGTATTTTCTAGGCAACGATAAGGTGAATGCCTGTCCCTACATTTTAACGTAGCGATCTTTTGCTAGTTGTGAGACCATTTTTTGGCCCCCTGTGTTGGAAGTCAAAGCAACTGCAACTTCAAGTCGATCTCCGGTTGTTCTGCTAATTAGGTGAGTGGGATTTGCCAATTTTAGGACATTCCTCAAGCATTCAACTCTCTAATCAATCTTTACATTAAAGCCCTGTTTGTATCGACTGTATCGACACATTTAGCAAACTTTATGTGCGTTACATGTATATTGACCAAAAGTAGTCAAAATGACTGCATATTCATTGGCCAAGGACTTAGTTATTTTTTGTGTGTTCGCAATCACACAAAGGAAAGAACAAGGGCAGTATCCACCATCTTGACAAAACAAACTCAGCCAATAAAGAATTCATTATGTGGTATAAAGAACACCATTTTACTTGCTGGACAGTGGGCGCTTTCCATTCAACCAAAATTCCGAGATTTTCGAGTCTGCCCTGAGGCTCACAGGTCCCACACAGGTGGAGGATGTCCTCTTTTGGTGTTGACTGATACAGTAAGACTGGGAACATGTGGCATCATTTACATTAAAATTGCGGATCATGTGTACTAAAGGCATCCGCAGTCAAGTATCAATCAATAACCTTGATAGACTCTCAAGACTGGCATCTCAATCAATACCAGGTCAACACTCAATCAACATCTCAGTCAACAGTCAGTCAAGGGTCAACCAATTTTCGCAGACACACATATTGATCGATACATATGAATCAGTCAACACTTGACCAACTATCAACCCACAGTCAATCGGGTGTCGATCCAGCATTGATCGAGATTATTATTACTATTATTATTACAATTTAATGACTGCGAAGAATAAAAATGAGCCATATGGGCCGTCTGTAAAGGAGTCAAAACCCCATATGAAAACAGACCACCAAAAGGGAAAAAAAAATGCGGCCCTCACATTAAATTATGACATTAAGAATTTTCTAGCTTCTGCCTTAAAAGTTCTCAGATTGGTTTCACAGCGAGTGTCCAATGGCAGTTCATTCCATTTATCTGATCAAGATATTGGGATCGAGTGTCAACCTGATATCCATCGAGGATTGATTGAGACACACATGTATCGATTGAGTGTCAATTTATATATTGATCAAGGGTCAATCAAGGATATTGACCGACACTCTAACGCAGATGTGTTTAGTGCACATTGTCCAAAATTGCTATATATTTTTTTTTCTTAGTTATGGACTTAGACCTCATCTAGCACTGAGTTAAGCAATTCAACTTGGCTTTTACTCTCCTAATGTTTTGTCAGTACATGTAAATTTATAAATATGTTTGAGTTAATTTTTGATTTCAACTACATGTGGTTCCTTTTCTTCGAGTTTCAATGTTACTTTTTTAAATTTATCCCTATGACTAGGGATAAATTGACAACAAAAACAACACCTTTTTTGCTGTTACCAGTTTTTTTATTCAGCAAAGCAAACAGTACATGCTTCTGTACTGATTTTGCAAACAAAGTGACCAACTAATATATGTGGGGTAAATTATGTGCCACAGGTAAATCATGTGAAGTATCATTCAATTTGACTTGGGTCAGCTCTTCCTTTCCACTCGGTGAATCCTCCCTGTGAATATGGAAAGATATCAAACAAAATGAAACCCTAGTCAAAGATTGCTCCAGTCATACATCCCTGTGTATTCATTGACCAGTCCTTAATAACCCCATCTGAAGATAGTTCTTTTCCTAATAAGTTTTCTCAATCGCTTGCTTGAATGGGATTGTAAATCCTGACTCTCGAGTATCAGAAGTTCAGTTGACCTAAAAATCTCCAAAGATTTCTAAAGAAATATTCAGAAGACTTTTATAAGAATCTATACCAATAAAACACAATTTGGTTTGTTAAGTTCAATTTTGTCTCTGTGGCCCACTAAAAAGAAATAGCTTTGCTATGGCAATGAACCTTTTTAGCTTGGGCGGTTTGTTTTCCCATTGCAGACCATGTGATATTCTCTAGTGGATTGTTCTTTTATTAATCTAAAAATTATTTATTCATACACATGTAACTATTTGAAAATTTGACAGCAAGAATTCTCAAGAGTATCACATGGTTTAAAATGGGGCAACAAACCACCCAAGCTAAAAAGGTCCATTAGGGACACAATATACAAATATTCGAAAATTAATTGGATTGCATGCACATCCTACAGGAGAATGGTTCAACAATCCTGCAAAATATTTGCCACCCCTTAGAGGCAAAGATTTTACTTCGTGTATACAGCCTTATTGTGTTAACAAGTATGATTCGCACACATGCTGATATTTAACTTGTTTATCTTACATAATATAGTGCCGCATCAGGACAGCCGCAAATATGAGCTGTGAGCACCAGAGTGCAAGATGATAGTCCACCAATACACATGCCGATTACTGGTTTAGTGAGATCAATTCCAGCATCAGCATAAACTGTGAGACATAAGCAAAAGAAATAAAATTAAAACTATTAAATAACAGAATTGAAATTACACTCATTGTAAAACCAATTATTTTTTGACACTTGAGTGAAACCACTCTATCAACAATAAATTGTAACCTTCCAATTCCTTTTCTGACACAAGATACACATAGAATTATATAACAGTTAAGGAAAGGTTTCTGAAAAATCTGAGCATGGGAAGATTTTTGGCTTGAAGATCTATAAGACAGAACACAGTCAACCTTTCTTCAGCTCGTCAACGGTCTTGAGAGTTTTGGTGTCTGGGTTAAACAGGTTTGGAAATGGAATGTTCACTGCACCAGGGTAGTGACCAGTCTTAGGATCTGAAACAAAACAAGATCCTCTCACCATACAATGTTAAGCAAAGCTATGACCATTCAAACAATCTTTTTAAAGCTCTAACATGACTTGAAGTGGTCATAAAGAAATCATGGTACTTGTTTTTCTGAATTAAGCATGGGATCCCTTGAATAAATATCAATTCTCCAAGATACAGTCACAAATGTACCCGTCAAACATTTATTTATGGCTTAATAATCTGCAGATTTGAAGGCAATATAAATGGCTGTCAAAAAATGGCAACTAAACACCCTAGCTGAAGACACAGCATTTGAATAATCCAGCAGGTTGACAGGTCAGATGATAAGGGCAGTATTCCCCTTTAAAAATGTACAGATCAGAGTGCAAAGAACACCAGTTTTCTGTCTTGTCCATAGGGCAAGTGATGTACTAGCCTAAAAGAGTCCCTCTCACAAGCCCCAAGAAATTTTATCTTTTTTCAATGCTTTTTGTCATTTCAATTACCTTAAAAATTTTGGCCAAAAACTTTACTTTCTTAGGGAAAGTTAAGGATGGAATCCACCACCCAAACTGTGCCCCAACTATCAGACACAACTTTCTTCGCATGCTACAGATTAATCATGACAATTTTATCTGACATCAAGAAGACCTGCATTTCTTGCTCTTCCTTTCACTTGCTGGTCCCATAATAGTTATGCAGTTTTCTATCACAGCACCACAATTGACAAGTATAACTGCAGAAAATATTTATAATCTATTATTGTCACTTACATTGGCAGTGTGGTTGTACAAAACATGACACGGACACTAATATTTCTTTATAACGAAAATCTACATAGTATGATACAAAATTATACCATTAGGTGAGTGATTGAACAGGTCAGGGCCACGACTGTCACAAACTTGTGCTTTATGTGACTTGAGGTTTTCTTGCATGTCCTCAAACTTTTTGATCCATTTTGGTGTGTACTTTGCTTTAAAATCACCTTCCTGAAATTTAAAAATATTTTTAAATTAGGGTTAGTTAAATCACCTACACAGACTGAGAAAGGAAAACCTCCTGGTATTATAAGAAGTACTGCACGAAAGGTATTGTTAAGAGCAGACTTACGTAATGGTTCCTCATGAAACACGTAAAAGTACTGTTCAGTAGCTTTCATTTGAATGGTCACACACTAGAGCTTTATCTGCAGACTTAAAAGTTAGAACCACCTTGTACAGCATAGTAAACAGTACCACATGAATGCACTGCTCAATAGCTTTCACTTGAATGGTCACACACTAGGGTTTCATCCACAGACTTAAAAGTTAGAACCACCTTATACAGCATAATAAACAGTACCACATGAAAGTACTGCTCAATAGCTTTCACTTGAATGGTCACACACTAGGGTTTCATCCACAGACTTAAAAGTTAGAACCACCTTATACAGCATAATAAACAGCACCACATGAAAGTACTGCTCAATAGCTTTCATTTGAATGGTCACACATTAGGGTTACATGCAGAGGCTTAATATTACATGTAATTAAGGTTTAACAACAAGAGTTAGAGTTTTAAACAGGTCTGATATCATCTCCTTGCAAGTGTAAAACATCAAAAAGTTAATTAACATTTAATTAATTATTTTTTATTTAATTAATAAGTGTTCAATGCATTGAAAAGAAGAAAAACCCTCATAGAACTTAAGAATCATGAATTATTTTAATTATTGGTAAATACCTTTTTCTTGACCATCATATCTGTTGTTTCATAGCCATCGGCAATCCACCTTTCCAGTCCTCCATCCACTATGGAAACATTTTCATGACCAAACAGCTAGAAATTAAAATTAATTTAAAATAACAGTCAAGAAATCACAGCCTTTTTACCCTTGTGATAAAAGTATACTTGAAAATCTTAAATTCAGCCTACGAAAAATTGCCAAGTACCAAACCTAACAAAAGATGTTAGTCTTACATGAAACAGCCCCTCAGGAAATAATTTAACGTTAAATTTCCGAAGAATCGAAACGTAATGAACCTGCATTTTTTCCTCTGTCTCCCATTCCCTCCCATCCCCTTCCCTCCCGTCCCGTCCCCTCTCTCACTTCTGCCCGGGTTGTGCTTCATTGGGTTACGAAACCCAAGCAAACGTGAAGTCAAGCAGAGACGTGCCCTGTAAAATAGGGTATCGATTTTGGCCTCTTTCGTCTCAAATACGGTATGGTTTTAGCCTTGAACTGGGTATGTTTTTCAGAAGAAGCCACTTTTTATTCATCGTCAAGACCATCAACAAAAGCCCTTCACAAAGATTTTAACATCGGTCTGAACTAGAGAACTAATCATAAGGCAGGTCTGAAACAGTGTATTGATTTAGGAGTTTACGTTATGTCTTAAATAGGATGTTGAGTTTTTGATTACGTCATAAAAGGGTAGGGGAAATCGCAAATTTTGTTCTTAAATAGGGTAATGGTTTTGGGAAGCGGACCTCGCATCCGCAAAAATGTTTCTGGGATGTTAGGGGGCATTTCACTTATTCATGCTGACCTTGAACATCCACCAAGCTCTTCCTCCCATGAAGTATCCAAACATTCCTGTGTTTTCATAAATGACAACATGGTCGCTGTTATTCACTGCACTGCCCTTGGCGTTGACTTCAAAAGTTGGAACATCTGGAATATTACGAGGGTACAAAGGAGTGAACTGTACCCCTTTGAACATGTCCATGTATGTGGCATGGCTGATGTGTTGCCTGCAATATTAAATAACATCATTCAAGCCCTAAACTCTGCACATGAGTAAAAACATCAAACGAGTCAACCAGCTCCAAAATATTTTAGCATTGTATCGATAGTTTATAAAGTACTACGTGTTAAGAACACAAGTATAAATCTAAATTTAGGTCGGACTTTTTTCATGACACCTTGTCTTGGATCTCTGTAAATTTTGTGTTAATAAAGCAAATCAAAAAATTACCTTACCTTATTGACCTTGGATAGGTTTTTACACATGATTTTCAAACTTTCACAATCGTGGTAATTAATGCTCGGTGTCCAAAACGTGAACTATTATGCTCGAAAGGCGTCGCTATTACTGCTATAATTATGCTCTTATTGCGAATGCCAAGACTCGACAGGCTTTTCATCGCAAACTTCACAGTCAAGTTTATTTAAGATCACAAGGTTCTTCCTCTCCCTCGCTCTGACTGTTTACTAAAATGACCCAACGCAAGGCTCTTCGTGTAGCTTTTCTAAACATTTGCTTTCATCGCGGAATATTACATGACAAATGATTTACTGATAAGATGAATCACGTTTACAATCTGGTGCTAATTATCTGATAATCATCGACTGAACTAACTGAGACGTACTTCTGATTTCTATTATTTCTGGCCTAGATTCCCTGGATCACGCAACTTAAAAATACTGAGGATATTCTGTCACACAGTATGACTGGAACTTTCACGACACTCCGCTATGCTCATTTGAAAAAAGCGAATGAAATAATGAAAAGCAAAAGTAATGGAAAAAAACTCGCTCTGATGTACCAGAAGAGTGTTGAATTAGGAAAACCTGTTGGCAGGAGACGTGTATATGTGTGGTCAAGCGACTGCGGCGAGATTTCTCAGCCTGCCTAAGGGCCACTATCCGTCAGCCAGTCATGATGCTTGATTCTTCTGCTATGCTCAAAATACACCCTTTGCTGTTCATTTACAGAAAATAAACATTCATTTGTGTCCAAATTTCTTTCTTTATGGTCAATAAACTCTCATTAACACCAATATGACCTTCATTTGCGCGTAAGGAACGTTCAAGAATAACATTTACATATGCATTAACATTCAAAATCATCAAAAGAAAAACAATACCTTCGTTTGACATTCATTGACTGTAAATGTATTTTCATTTTGGTCGAAAAAAAATTCAGTTAAATGACCTTGCTCTCCATGAGTTCTCGTAGCTCAGTGGATAGAGCGCCCGCCCGGTGTTCGGGAGGTCACGGGTTCGATTCCTGTCGGGGACTCAGAATTTTTCTATGTCCCACGCTCATGTCATGTTGATTAATTCACCTTCACAAAAAATTCGTTGTCGCAAAACGACAATCATTTACACTTTAGGACATTCAGTTTTCAACAAAAGACTTTCAATAACACAATTTGCATGAGAACTAACATTCAATTGCATTATTAGGCAACCATATCCATGAAGGTAACAATCTTTAGTGCGGTAAGACAAACATTACCGTGTTTTCACCAAACGTTAAGAGAAAACAAACGCTCATTCGCGCAGTTCTTTTGAACAGAGATATCTCGCCCAATTTTCCTCGAAATTTTGATCATAGAACAAGGGACCATATGTACTTTTTTTTAAAACATATTGTCACAATCCTCCCATTCCAGATATATGTAAATTCGGCCACTTATGAAACTTTTTGCGTACAACTCAGAGGGCGCACTACAGTATACGTGTGTCATAGTGACAGTTAGATTTCTCCAGAAATGCCACGAAGAAATACTGTAGAATCCCATTTGAACACCGCGAAAGGATAGTCAGGGCCTTTGAAGATGTCAAAAGAGACGAAGCAAGACGCCAGGGAATTGCTCTGTGAAATTATCGCACGCAGCTGTTGCAGCAAGCTCTACAACGAAATATGTATTGGTACAATTACGGCAGCTAAATGTGGACAGTGGTTTCGTTTCATGCAAACGTATTTGCCACGATGCCTCAATAGTGAGGCAATTGAAGGATAAATCGTTCAGCGAATTTGATATTCTATCTTTCAAAAATAAATGTTGTTATGGCTGTAATGTTTGTCTCGCCGTATTAAAGATTGTTACCTTCATGGATATGGTTGCCTAATAATGCAATTGAATGTTAGTTCTCATGCAAATTGTGTTATTGAAAGTCTTTTGTTGAAAACTGAATGTCCTAAAGTGTAAATGATTGTCGTTTCGCGACAACGAATTTTTTTTCGACCAAAATGAAAATACATTTACAGTCAATGAATGTCAAATGAAGGTATTGTTTTTCTTTTGATGATTTTGAATGTTAATGCATATGTAAATGTTATTCTTGAACGTTCCTTACGCGCAAATGAAGGTCATATTGGTGTTAATGAGAGTTTATTGACCATAAAGAAAGAAATTTGGACACAAATGAATGTTTATTCTCTGTAAATGAACAGCAAAAGGTGTAATGTCGGCATAAATATGTGTAATGATCTTAAAACTGACCAGGCGAATATCACGTAAAAACATACCGTTCGAGACAAGTCGATCTGGAGGGGTGTTCGGGCGCGCCCTTCCGGTGTCTTGCTTAAACATTTTATAGCCAAAAATAACCTTGGAATGGATAAATTTGACTGGCTTGATGATTTTAGCCAACACATGAAAGCATTTGACTGATCACAAAGCATCTCTGGTGGTAAAGAAATTGCCCACGGCCTTAGTTGAGTAGTGTTCCACTAACAATGGCCGTTTTTATACTAGAGGACGCGTTATCCGTCCAGAAGCATAATTCGTCCTCGCCGTTTTTTATACTAAAGACGCATTATCCGTCCGGAGAAGTTGGGCAAACATTTGCAGTTCGTCTGGTTATGCGTCTCTAGTATAAAGACGGGCACAAGACGTATTATGCGTCTAGTCGAACTATCTCTCGTAGCGCGTCGTTCAAGACGTATTTCGAAGGATAGTTAGTCTAGACGTATAATGCGTCTTGTGCCCGTCTTCATACTAGAGACGCACAACGCGACGAACTGCAAATGTTTGCCCGCGTTCGTCCAGACGGATAATGCGTCTTTAGTATAAAAACGGCCGATTAGATATAAATTTATTAATAGTGCTATTGATTTCTATCGTGTGATAGTTTGACGAGGGCGCTTCCTGAGTCAATTATCACGCATAGCAATAAACGAACAAACATTCTCTCTGTTTTAGTTTTAACCTGCCAGTCGTTCAAAACTTTATTGAAATCCTTTTCAAAGACAAGTCGAAAACTCAAAGAAGCGGCCGCCATTTTGTTAACAACCGTACACTGCCAGGCTACCAGTCACGATCTATACTAATTTGCGTTGTAGATTGTTTTGGGTGATTTAATGTACGTGAATTTTAAACGTTGCTTAAACGGTTGTTAGTTTATCTTTTTAATTCGCCTGACAGCTGGTTATGCACGCAACAATTTCAATTATTTCCCGTTTATTAGTCACCGTCTTTTCGCGAACTGCAGCCCTGTTCGCGGATACATCTTCTTATAAGAAAACACGTTACTGTGGCCACCCTGTTGGAACGGCTAACGGCCATATTCTAATATCTAAAGCTGTATAATCCTTTATAATTTTGCTCCGTTATATTGCCGCTCGATCCAAATACGCAGTTATAACTGACCAACTAATAATTTACCTTTGTTTTGAGAATGATATGTAAAACCGAGCCCGTTCTTGTTTCGTTTTTGTCTTTTGTCTATGACGTGTACAGAAATTCTGACAACGTTGGGCGACTTACTTTGAAAAAGCCTCGGAAGCGTTCTTGTCTGGAAACCAAGTGGCATCTAATACTGCCAAGTTGGTCTTGTTTGCCTTCAGCTCCTTGTCAAGCCATGCTGTGGACACCACCGACTGAGACATCATTCGATCAGCGAACTGGTTCGTCAACTAATGACTGATGACTGAGGAAAAATGGACACGATATATATATGCAATGTATATATATGAATGAATCTATAATAGTCAATGCAAATATGTTGCAGCTTAAAATAGCTTTTATCGCCCGGGGCATGCAGTTACTGCTAAGACGTCAGTGACATCATCTATTTTGACAATTAAATAACCCAAAAACACTTTTGTAAACAGATATCTCCCCTATTCAATACAAAGCTTCAAAAGGGTGGAATTTTTAAATCGCGTGATAAATGTCGTTCAGCACTAGCAGGTTCCCATGGGAGACATTTGTTTGACCTTGACTTGTCGCAAATTTAATCAATAGCACATTTTTGTCTCAAATTCAAATAAGCCGTCACAATGGATATGATGTAGAAACGGTGTCATGGGTATAAACCTATGCTCTGGAATATTTATAGCTGAGCACAACTTAGGAAACTGTAGATAAGTCTAAGTAGTTAGCTCTCAGAAAATACGACTCAACTTAATCAAGCTCTATATCGTGATACAACTTATTGTTTCGTAATAAACTGAGTGTAAAATTATGATAGCTATTGCGTGTTTTCTTTTTCCCCTGAGGCAATTAAAGAATTTTTTTTGTTTTTGTTTTGTTTTGTTTTTTTTGTCAAAGAAGACCCATAATATTGTGGCGCGGTTCGATACACCACCCCCTCCCCTTCAACAAAAAAAAAAAACCGAGAAAGGGGGGAGCTACCATCCTGGGTTACAACACTCGATGGACGTAGCGTTTTCTAGAGTTTAAATTTACTAGGAATTGAATGAGCTTACAGTTACAACAAATTCTAACCCAAAACCAAGTAATATGGCTATTTAACTATCACGCACTGTCATGCAGCTTGCGAGCAGGTTTTGCACGCAAGCGCTGCCTGACCTTTCTGGCTTTTCGCTTTGGCGCGCGCGCGCGAGTATAAAATCGCGCGTGTCACCGAATGATGAGCGTCTCGCAGGCTATCACAGTACTACTTGAGAACGTAGTCAGCGTCTGACGAGGTCTTTATTGTGCGGAGAAGAGGGGGTGTTCTTAAAGGAAAACACTTACATTTAGCGTTTGGAAATAACAATCCTGTTTTGTTTTCGAGGGATAGATCCTTCCTTTTCGGGTTGCTGTCATAATAAAGTTTTGTTTCCATGTGTTTCGTTTCGACTCTGCCGGTTTCAGTAAACAGCAGTGTTGGAGCGACGTGTGTTTTATCCTATTCTCTCCCAGACCCCGCAAAAAGCACTTGTCGTTGTAGCTGTTGTCCGCCGATGGACCCTGATGGATATCTTTGTGAAGCTTTTACCGGAAACCGAGATTTTGAAGGTCAAGTTTTGTAAACATTGCCATTGTTGGGAGTAAGCAGGTTAACCTGAGCGTTACGCCAAGTGGAGTGCAATCTGCAAGCCTGTCGCATTGGTCGCACCTGCGATGGGCGTTCACAAGCATAAAAATTATGTGCTTCCAGGCCCG
Source organism: Orbicella faveolata (assembly GCF_042242905.1). Classification (NCBI taxonomy): domain Eukaryota; kingdom Metazoa; phylum Cnidaria; class Anthozoa; order Scleractinia; family Merulinidae; genus Orbicella; species Orbicella faveolata. Next base: position 4,065,693 of record NW_028301541.1, read on the forward strand.
GGAGGGACTCCCACACAAAAAAGGACGGGGGCGCTCTTCATACCTTTTAGAGGTTAAAAACACAGTTTTGTTACCTATTTGGGTGTCCAGCCTCAAAAGTTCCACAGCGGAAGCCTTCGTGGTACCTTTTAGGATATTGAGTCGAAAAAAATATGGCAGCAGATTATGTCTTGCTTTTGAATTGGTACCTCTAATTTAGGTGGAAAAAATTTCAAGCCACGCCCACCAAACAGGATCTTGGTACCTCTTAGGGTTTCTTTTTAAAATTTCCGACGAGCACCCCCGTTCTTTTAATATGGAAGTCCCCCTGGCATCCAGGATTAATCGACTAGTACAATCTGAAAAAGGATTTTAAACGTTCAATTCGGTATCTATTTTCTGGAGCATTTATCCACACACAATTCAGGGCAAAATACCATACTCAATCTACATATACCGTATTTACTCGAATAAGCGCCGCCCCCGAATAAGCGCCGCCCTCAATTAAGCGCCGCACATTGGGTCGAAAAGTTAATAAGCGCCGCCCTCGAATAAGCGCCGCAGCTGCGGTGCGGCGCTTATTCGAGTATTTCAGCAACAGTTAGGACATTGACATCGAGTGAAGCGTTGTTGAAAACCTGCAGAAAAGTATTCACGAGGCTGTTATGAAAGCCAAAACTTAGGTTAACTTCAAGCCTGTAAGCCATGAAAAATACTTATGAAGTAAATTAAATTGTACAATCAAAATATTTTGTTTTTTTGGTATCAGCCCTTTAAATAAGCGCCGCCCTCGAATAAGCGCCGCACCGGAGACACGAAAAATTAAATAAGCGCCGCGGCGCTTATTCGAGTAAATACGGTAGTCCGTATACCATAAACCCCTAGGCCTTGCATATAACTGGCTCTGTTTGGTCTTCAATTACGTTTTTTCCTTACTTAATTATTAAATCAGGTCTAATCTTCCTAGGATTGTAAGAGGTTTTATGAATCGTGACAGTTCTTTTAAATGTTTCAGTTGTGGTTTGCTTTGCTACGGCACTCTGCTTTTTAGTGTCAAGGCCTCGCTGGCTGAGACATCGATGCGACCCTGGGAACGAGACGACAAAAGATAACTGTCCTTGAGCTTGCGAAGGAAGAAGTGTAGGCACAGAAAATACTAAAGAAAAGCAGAGTTAAATGGCTGCAGTTTACACGCTACAAGTCTCCATCCTTCGTGGTAAACACATGATCGTGTTTATGTTTATCACTTCCTCCCTTGCACCCGTCGATCGGTGAAAGCGGTGGTTCGTGTTTTCCTCGGTGTCGTTTGGGATCTGTCTGTTGTATGGGTGTCTGTGAAGTCACCAGCTGCCAAGGTCATTACTGTGTTACCAGTAGTGACTGCTCTTGGGGTGAAACGTGCTGTAGCAGTCAATGTGCAGCAGAATCAGGATGTGTTGGTCGAAGTTGTACTCATGATTACGACCGTGACGTGGGTGAAAAATGTTGTCTAGATGTGTGTACAAATGCACAGAAGTGTAATTGCGATCATGACTCGGAATGCCCCATTGGAGAAATCTGCTGTCATGGATCCTGTTCAGATAAAGGCGACTGCTCGGCTAACAGCTACAAAAATCCAACTCTTGTCATAGTCGGCTCGGTACTTGGTTCGCTTGTTCTGATAAGTTTGATTTCGATCGTTATTTACTTGATTTACCGGCGTCGCAGGAACATTGCTCGTACCGGAAGTATACAGACCGTACCGGTCTCTGTCACCACTCCAAATAACACAGCACAGAATAATAATAATATTTTATTCAAATACAGAATACAAAGAGTATTTGAATGTGCCTACATCGCACGCTGCAGAAAAACAGGCCTCATGTGGTACGCTAAACACCCCTCCGAACGACTATGGTGCAATACCCAGTCGTCAAATCTACAGTACACATTAACACATGATCCCCTGGTATTAGTCATGCTTTGACAAAGGAGAGCCAAGCTTTCGATTTCGAGCCAATTTTTTCCCTCATTTTTTTTTTAACATTTGGTATAAGAAAACACTTTACAATACAGATAAACTTGTACACTTTCACTATTTAGTTAACCCTGATATTATGTCTTGTAAAGGTAAAAGAGGTAAAGTCTGCATACGAGCCAAGTGGCCCAGCAGGCCGGAGCTTATCCCGGTTTCTGTAGCATGAAGCGACCAGGAGTATTTCTACTCCCCCCTGGATGGGATGCTAGTCCATCGCAGGGTTACCCCCAGCATTAAGTTCGCCGGTACCCAATTATACACCTGGGTGGAGAGAGGCACAGTGAGAGTAAAGTGTCTTGCCCAAGAACACAACACAATGTCTCCGGCCAGGGCTCGAACCCGGACCGCTCGATCCGGAGACGAGCGCACTAACCATGAGGCCACCGCGCCGCCCACACTATGTCTTGTACCCGTTTTTTTTTTTTTTTTCCCTCAGTTAAACTTGGTTTTTGATCGGTCGATCGATAGTTTTATTCTAATTAATTGCTTGTCGAGCCCAAAGGACGTCGTGTTAAATCAAATTAAGAACGTTGTGTCGTGAAATAATAGGAAGACGATCACGCAATTAGCAGACCTTAGCATGGAATACCTGTGATTTTACAGAAGGTCATCGAGTGCTGAAATGTTCTCAGATTCTGTTAATTTTCTTCTTCTACAAGGTTCTTTTTCTTTAACATAGAAGGATATTTAGAGAAATTATACCAAATTTAAAAACGCTTTTAAAAAATCGACAGTGAGTGTCCTGATATAAGTGATTTCTTGTGATTGTTATCTGAAAAAAATAGCAACTTAGTTTCTCAGATCGAGCAAAAACCATCAATCTGAGAACATGAACAGGATCCTCTAGAGGATTGTACAGAATGTGTGCACGTCACGTCATCAAATTCTCAAATCCAAAAGTAAAGAGCCCCTAAAGGTTTTATCCTCATCAGGCATAAGAGTTACTAAATTAATATCTGTTTACAACTTTTCAGCTCAATAGCGTCCTTCGTTTGGAAACCAGCGCATTTTCAATTTCGGAGTTATGGCGGTGCGTGACAAGAAGCTAAGATCGCGTTTGTCTAAAAATATACACTTATCTCGTGATTTTTAGCCATTTAGGAGTTAAAGTATTAGGAAAAGTGCTTGTGTAAATGTTTTTTGGTTCGGTTCAGATAATCAGTTGTCTAGATAGCCAAAGTAAGTTCCACTATATTTCGGCCGCCATATTGGAGGACTTAGGAGTGTGGGAAACGCTAGCCCCCAAGAATAACGATTTCTCGCGAATCTCACAAAGAGAAAATAAATCAGGACAAATTATACTCACAAGTCCACAGGCAGGTTTATGGGCTCAGAGGCTCCTTTCTCGACTGGTTTACAAGGTCAACTGAACTCAAATCACAAAGCGCTTATCTGTTATACTCTATATTGCATGCAATGTTGCGTGTAAGCGAACTAAAGGTTAATTTCTGGTCCTGGACACATATCTTTCTCGGCTATTTAACAAAATTACTTAATGAATGAAATTGATATACCACGTGGGTTTGCTATCATCAACTCAAGTCTGCCCAAATCACGCAATCCATAATACTAGGTCCAGTCTCTGCGCGACATGAGGTCCTCCAACATGGCGGCTCCGGGCTCTATAATTTTGCGCGGAACATTTCGACAAATATCTCAACTTTGGGTCAACGCACACACCTTAAACTTGGAGAGCTGACTTTATCTACTGAATGGTTTTTGATTTTATTTTTTATTGCGTGACAATATAATGCACACACTCTTTATGTGGCGAAGTGTTGGTTGTCCCTGTGGGAATAGCCTGCGAGCAGGCTCACGTTGGAGCACAAGCGCGCGCGGCGTAGCCGCGAGGGAGAAATCATGCGGCGAAACCGCGAGACGAGAAAGTGATTTTCTTGGCACCTCTTCACCAGACTCCTTCCCGCCGGATCGCCGCTTTGTTCTTCGCCGTTCGCACGTGTGACTCAAAGGTATGCCTGCTCGCAGGCTACAGTGGGAAGAAGGGTTTCTCTCCCCAGGAGCCATTGCTTATCGAGCGTTTAAATGAAAAGATCGAGTTGTCCCAGTTGCCCAAACCAAACATTGCACTTCTCAGTTTCGCGCATGCTCTATATGCCTTGACTTTTCCCTGGTCGGCGAGTCAAACTTATCCATGGAAAAAGGTTTCCTCCCCTAACCCCACCTTGAGCCAACTTTCCATTAACTTAGGGTTAGGGTTAGAAGTGCTTGAAGAGTTCTATTGACAGAGCCTTTTCCAGGCTCTCGGTTTGTAAGGGCGAGCGAAAGGGGGATGACGCGCGAGAGAACGAAGGGAATCTGGGGAAGAACGTCCTAAACTTCCTCAGCCTTTGATGTACTCGTTGTCGACTCGACACAAGGTGCTCTGGATGGAGGGTAACTCTACCAGGGACAACTATTATCCATATAAACAGGCGCTAAGCATGTTTACTAATTAGTGCAGCTGCTCATCCATTCATCGGCATGCAGCACTTCAAATCCAAGGCTTTTCATCTGTAAAGTAACAGTAGATCACGTGTTAGCCAAGGCAACCAACTAGATCGATAAATGTAAAGCTTAGCTAACAATCAAGCGATGATGTCGTACAAAGTTTCGAAACTAAACTGAGTTACTTTCAAGTCATATTTTCAAGGGTCGAAAAGTAATTAGTTTTGCGTCAATTACGCTACACGATTAGCTCAAAAATTCGCCCCACTTTTTCATCCCATCAGAAAAAAGCTAGAAGTAAAAACCCAAATTACTTGAGACTCGTTCGCACAACTTTTCCCGCGCTTTGCGTCAGCTACATGTTATTGCTTCGAGTTTTGATTTGTTCAGTGTATTGTCTGTGTCCTTTGTGGTTGGTTAGATTACCTTGGTTTTGGTTTTACAACATTCAATTGAAAACCGCTTAAATAGGAGACAAAGGGATCCAAAGTCCAACCCCAAGTCCTCGTCGTGGATTCCGGGCAACGCCATTGGCGGCTAACGGGGCTCTGGTGAAGGCACGAAAGCCGACCATCATGTACTTTATTAAACGGTTACGGAAAATGAAGCCTTGGCAAGGTCACTGGATACCCCTTCGGAAATCTGAAGGAGAAGAGAATATCCCCATTAACCATGACAAGCGGAGAGTGAGGACATTGAGGACGAACTGGCGGATTGCGAAGAATAGAGCTCTCATTCAACCCCGCACTTGTCGTAAAAATCGATTTAGGATCCTTCACATTCAATGAGAGCACCATTATCTACCTGCTTTGATGTAATGAAGAACTCTTCTACTGCCTTCACGTTGTGTTCTCCTCGACCGTGCCTCACGTACCGACAGTGAACAGGGCACGTGTTAAGAACATACACAGCCATGGCGACCAGGCTCGGGTTTAGCCAACAGTCACATTCAATTGGTTGTTCATTCTCTATCACACGATCTTGATTGCTTGTCATAACACCGTTCACATCCTGTCCGAAGCCCAGCAAGCTTTGCACAGTCAGATTTCCTACAAAAGAGAAGGAAAGGTTGTAGTTATTACAGGGTGTGTATGTGGGTGTTGGGATGTCAGTTATCAGGCAAATTTGTAGGCAGCTCAGTTCTGAGCTTTTAGTTAACATTTTAGGCCATTTCTCAGGCATCACTAACTGTTGCAGATCTCAGATCTCAGCTGGGAGTTGAAACACGCGATATTCCTCAGCCGACAGTTCAAAGTTAAACCAATTCTCAGCTAGGAGTTAACCAAATATATACAGACCATCCTAGTAACCTCACAACAGAGAAATTAGGTTACTTTACAATAAGTTGACCTCATGGCGCAGCGTTCTCTCCAAAAAGCATTCTTAGAGTGGCTTAGCCTGCGAGCGGCGAAGAGCAATGCGAGACTCCGGAAGGAGTCTGGTGAAGAGGCGCCAAGAAAGTCACCTTTTCGTCTCACGGTTTCGCCGCTAGATTTCGCGCTTGTTCTCCAACGCGAGCCTGCTGGCAGGCTAAGTGTGGCCCCTGTATGGGAGCTCGCGTAAGATTAAGGAATCATTTATTTTGGTTCGAATTTCTCTCTTACTAAGAAAATTTAAGGAAAAGAATACCGTAAGTTATGGGTATTATTTGGTAGCGATTACGATTCTAAACGACTGATGTTGCTAAACGAGTAAGCGAAAACGATACGATGATGAAAGTCATGGAGAATATTGTAACAAGTGACTGCAGATGATCTAAAACTCTCACCTTGTTCGTTCACTAAAACCACGGAATTGAGGCTGGTGGAGTGGAAACTAGGTCCCAGACCTTCAAGTATTTCACGCAAGGTCAAATGGACGTCACGTGACCAATGTGTAGGCCTCATGGTACCTGAAATAACTGGTATGGATTTAAGAAGAATTTTTTCAGCTTCACACTTGGCTAGCAGCTTTTGCCACTCTGCTGCATTGCTTTCCGTTGTAAGAACTGTTACTTCTTTCTCTTGGGCAACAAGAACTTTTACAATGCTGGCAACAGCAGCCAACTGCCAGTCTGAAACATCCACTGCGATTCCACTTCGTGACCATGTTACTATAGCAACAGAAGACGCATGGGAAAGCGTCATGGCAGACTTCAGAAGGTAGTCACCAGGTTCTTTGCATCCATTTGTTAATTCCGCGGATTTCAGCGATACAAATTCCTTTTCTTTCTTTACGACTTCATTGATGGCTTCTTGAGACACTAAAGAGGCGAACTGGGGCGACTCGGACAGAAAAATCACTTTAGGAGAGAGAGTAGCGTGTTGTGGCGGATGATCTTTGTAAAAGTCTGTCACTTTGTAGTCTGTGATGAATAGAGAGGCAATACATTCTGGTGATAGACTGACTGCGATGTGAGGTTCTAGAAAGGTAATAAAATAGGCGTCGTTAGTTCACAATTGCTCCAAAAGAAAAAAAGGAAAGATCACTTCCTTAAACGTTGTTCTTCTCGGACTTGTCAGACACAGTTAACAGTGATTCCCTGCGCGCTGGTACCATAGAGAGAACTTGGACACTTCACACCCGTTCCCAGTCAGTATTTTATTTTTTTCAGTCACGTTTCAAGTCAGTGGTTACAAAAATAAAAATTCAAAGGACTAAACAACGCATTTCAACATCATTGAATTGATTTCGAAATAATAATAATGATAATAACCTTAATAATACACATGAAAAAATTACTCGATTCTGATTGGCTAAGAGCAGTGCAGTTCAAGTGTAACACAGTGCAAAGAGTGTAACACCAGTGCAAATTACACATCGAAATTCTGGATTATGATTGACTGAAGAGAAATAGGAACTTTTCTAAGAAAATGACATCACGTAAAATGATGACGAAAATTTTGTGCTGAAACTTTGAAAAAAGTCTTCTCAAAGGAGAAAAAATGGCTTTAAGAAAGATCTTCCGGCACTTCCTCCGCGCGAATTTTTTCATGTTTATATTATTAATAAGTAATCATACGGTTTTTCTCGTTCAATTTGGAGTTAATTTGCACTTGTGAGTTTTTCAAAAAGCTGAAATTACACTCGCCGAAGCGGCTCGTGCAATTTCAGCTTTTTGAAAAACTCACTCGTGCAAATTAATTCCAAATTGAACTCGAAACCGTATGATTACCTATACTTATTTACCCTCGGCAGTATTTATAGCACAAAGGAAAGTAGGGCCTAGTAAACAACTGAAACAAATGATTAAAATTCAACATAACATTGTTAAGAATCCCAACTTGCTGGAGGCAAACCACTTTGGTCATTTACAAGCGCAGCAGAGGATTTGAACTCGGGGCTACCGTGAAACAAATCCAGGTAGTGCTCAGAGCGGGACTCGTCCCCAGGACCGCTGTATTGCGAGTCCGACGCGCTGACCACACGGCCACGCTGCCTCTTGAACGTGGTTTCTGAACTATTTTTCGAGAATAACCATCCATGCATTTTCCCTATATTATCTACGTACTTAACTTTACGCACATTAAATTACGCGACAGCAAGGTGGAAACACACACGTATTGTATAAAATAAATCCTGTATACGTACTAGCTGACGCAATTGCGTCGGTCGCAGATATTCCACAGCCCCAGAAAACAGAGACATCATGTTCAGCAACAATAGGCGCATCACCGCATGCAGGATGTTGAAAGTCCTCTATTCCGATAATCGCGGGAGCCCCTATATGAATGGGAGCGCCGTGAGCAAAATCGAGCGGTGTGCAGACCTCCGCCACTTTTTGAATAAACTCCCGTGGGATCTGCCTCATAGATACCGTCATGTTCCCAGAAAAAGACCCCTGGGGTTGTAGGGGTATCTTGGTGACGTACACCGGGCAATCGCGTTTCTCAATCATGTGACGAATGGGAACTTGTGCGGCGACAAGAAAATGATCAAATGAATAACTACAACCAAAATAAAACGTGACCAGGTCTTCCCAAGGAATTTCTAACAAATCGCGAACGTGTCTGGATACGATGCCGTTGTCAATGACTGCGTAAAGAGGAAGGTCTGTCCTAGAGAAAAATACATTAAATCATGATCGTCAGATCAATCAAAACATGATCGTCAGCTGAAAAACACGAAATCGTCCTACTTGGGGGGTTGAAAGATTAAGAGAAGAGGCCGCGAGCGGAAGGCTTCGAGCGGTGGTGGAATTAGAGGAAGGAGATGTGGAGGTGGCGAAGACCCCTGTACCCCTTCTTCTCTCATCTTACCATGATCGCACTTGCCGTCCGTTTTCCTTAACCTATTGTTTCGTTCCTTTTTTGGTTAATGTTGAGCAAATATGTATATTTTGATTAACACTAAATAATAAATAACCTGAATTTACCCTCTGTCAGCGTTTATAGGCAAATCATGTGATAGTGAGCTCTTGCAATTAAATTTTAAAAAACAAAGAATTCACATTAAGCATAACAAAGTTAGAAGCCTTAACTGGTAGGAGACAAAAGCTAGTTGGCTATTTACACTGAGACGTAGCAAAAGAGTTGAACTCGGGTCTAGCATGGAACAACTCCAGCAACCTCTGGATTTTTAGTCCGGTGTCCTTACAAATCGGCCACGCCCGTTTTTTTTTTTTTCGCCATGTCGCAAAGATCAACCTCAACTAACCTCACATCTGATTCTGAAGCCAAGGGTGGAGCCGAAACCTCTCCCGGCCGACTGCGGTAGAGCAGAGGAAAAGGGGAACTGTTGTTAATACACAGTCTTTCAAAGTCATCCGCCATGTTGGATGGCACGCAAGCGATGTTGGATTGAAGATAACCAGCACAAAACTGGCTACACGAGATGTGCACCATCTTGTTCTGTCGAAACTGTTCACGTGCTTCTCTGGGATGGAATTCGCCGGGATCACGTGATGAAGGTGACACAGACGCCATTTCCGTCACCTCACTCCTGAAGACAAAATAAAGAGCACTTCTTTAAAGACAAAACTCCGGCTTACAGACTTGGCTTGACTGCTGACACGCACGAGTGCTTCGTTTCGAAACCCCGACAGCTTCGCGTGCAGGCTATCAATTTGGAGGCATCAACTAGATCTGCAAATATTCGGCTTATTGGGTCAATTAGCGTCTCCTGGGGTAACGAGAGGTTAACTATGCAAATGAAAGTGATTTTCCCTACGGCCACCTCTCGGCAAAGGCCACTTTTTTTTCTCCCTGCGGGCTGTCCATACATTCATTCTTATTTCAACTTCTCGTCAACGGTAACGTCTCCACTGCAATAATAACCTCTCCGAATAGAAAACCCCAACTTGATCCGTACCAAACACCCTTGATGTTCTGTTTGGTTTCTGACTTTGATTATTTTATGTATCGATACGCTTCAGTAATGTTGCACACCCCGATTAAAAAAAAAAAAAGTGTCATATTACACCCCTACCTCCACATTACCGTAATACGGTCACCTAAACAACGGCCACTTTCCTCCCGCGGCTGTTTAAACCCTGTTCAGTGGACATCTCTATTAAGCGGACGCATCACTGAAGTCCAGATGATAATTTGCTCATTTCTATTGTTAAAATCCTCTATAAAAAGGACGCTGGACCAAATATATAACGCCGTTTAAGTATTGGAATATATCTCTTAAAGGGTAGCGATTGGAAAGTGGTCAATCCATGTAGTTGAAAGGACAGATTACTAACAACACTATACAGTGGTCACGAGCTTGTAATAAGGATAGCTTGGCTAACAATCTGGCAGTAATTATGAAGCAATGATTGCACAGTTTAACAAATTTGGGGCCTGTCACGCAACGAAAACTAGTAGTCCGAAGAATGATGCCAGATGGGAATATTTACGATCGCTCTTAGGAAGTAAAAACTATAAAGTTCTCAATAAATATACCTCACCTTACTTCCACAGTGTATCGCTTGATGTCTGACCGCTTACTTTGTTTAAGCAAGGCCATTTTAGTGAGCTATCGCTTCCTAGGTTTCGATAGGTAACCCTAGGCCTAACTCTAACCCTAATCCAACCTAGGAAGCGGTCACTCGCTAAAATCGCTTCAAATCAGCAGAGAAAGCGAACAAACAACAACCAATGCACTGCGGAATAAAGATAAGGCGTTACTAAGAATTAGCTTTCTAGTATTTTTATCTCCGAAAACTGATCGTAAATATTCCCTTACAACGCTATCTACGCAAGATGATCATTGTCCACAGCTTGAGCTTAGACAAAACCTCGCTCTGTTCTGCGATTTTCGTACAAATGCTTCATTACCTGAGCAGTGAAACCACTGCGGCAGGCCCGGCCTATTGCAGGTTTTGTTGTGACGTTATCGTTCTCCGAAATACAAGAAATTACCTTAGTTTCCTTCTGAGGTTTTTAGTGTCATCAGCTATAAGACCTCTATAAAGACTTGACGTTCGACTGCGTGACACGATCATCAAGCGCTAGCTGCGACATATAAGGACATAATTTAAACAAAAGTAACACATAACTTATTACTCGTTGCGTGACAGCAGCTGCAGCCTGCAGCTTCCGAAATTTTGGCGGATTTAAAACGAGCCTACAGTGGAGGCGCGGTGGCCTCATGGTTAGTGCGCTCGTCCCCGGATCGAGGGGTCCGGGTTCGAGCCCTGGCCAGGGACACTGAGTTGTGTTCTTGGGTAAGACACTTGACTCTCACAGAGTAGAAATACTCCTAGCCGCTTCATGCTACAGAAACCGGGATAAGCTCCGGCAGCTATGAGCCAGTCGGCTCCAAGGTTCACTTACTACAGTGGAAACCCGTTAATACGGTCACCTATGGAAATTTGGCCGTATCAACGGGGTAGGGTCAAATTTCATGACTGGTCTGTTTTACATGTGCACCATCACATTTGCGCTTGTTAACTGAATAAGCAACCGGAATGCAGATTTGATTATAAAAAGCTAAAACTCCAATCAGTACATACAACATCCTGACCATGGAAAGATGTCATTGACATGACATGTTAATAATTAGCAATTAGACCCGTAGCCCTTGCGGGCTACGGGTCAATATCCCTTGAGGCGAAGCCGAATGGGCTATTGACCCGTGGCCCTTGAGGGCGAATGGTCTAATTGTTTTAATATCACCCAACTAGTCTGACAGAAAAGGCAATAATAAAGTTAGCAAATGCAAGCTGAAGAAATATTTATTTGGCAATATAAAAACGAAAGAAAGCGTCACGCTCGATTGCGCCAATTTCGCTACTCGAGGATTATTACTAATACACCTAGTCCTCTAGTAGCGTCGCCGATTAAAATGCAGGATTCGCATTAGTTCATTAGTTGGGTGATACTAATAATTATTATAAATTGAACTCACTATCTCTTTCCTAATTGGCCGAAAGCGTACAGTGAATTTTCGAAATCAGCCCCTGTGACGTCATCTACAGCTGCAGATTATAAAATAATCATGTAAAGGGGCCGTTTCTCGGAGGTCCCGAAATATTTTCGCGCCGTAGCAAAATCTCAAACCCTTATGATTACAGAGCTGAGTTATTCACATATTCTTAATACGAACAGAGGTTCTCTTCATACAAGAAGTTTCAGGAGTAGACTCCTCTCTGTTTTTTAAAAATGGCTTTGCAGACCCGAAAAGTTTCCGGGTCTTTCGAGAAACGGGCCCCAGGACACTCAAGGTCTCGGTTACGGTTATCAGCCTCAGCCTTCGGCTTCACCTGATAACCCCTACCTCGACCTTGATTATTCTGGATATCCAATAATTGTTTATAACATGTTACAGGCGCTTTAAACATAAGTGTTGTTTTCTGTCCTTTCATCTGCATGGATTAACCACTGGCTACCACTTTCTAATCGAGACCCTTTCAGAGATGTATTCAGATCTGAATGACGTTAGATTGACCTAAGTACGAATTACACCAGGCACATTTGTGTTTTGTTATAATTTAATACCCTACAAATAAATTTGCATACAGTTTAACTCTAAAAAGAAGGCAACATAGCACGGAGTCCATGGCGCTTGATTCTTGATTACAAGTGTATAAAAAAAGAAAACTTAAGCCAAGAACACAACAAAGAGAAACATTTCAATGACTCGTTTATTTTCCGAATGTTATTATCCAAATCAGAGAGTTGCACGAGCACTCAAGACATTCCGAAAGTTGTCTCGTCAACTTGACGTCATGAGGAGACCTTATGTCGCTCACCATCTTCTCCACAACGAACTAGTTGACCAACCAAAATGATCAAGGAACCCAGCAAAATTCTTTGTTTACTTACGCGCGGCTATTTTTCCTCGCAGTTTTCTTTTGCGTGACGCACGACGGACTAAGCGAAAGAGGGACTACTCGCGGTCTAACTCATGTTTCAAGCACCACGTCACCCCTATCTTCATCGTTTGTCTTCTCACGCAATTCTTCTTTCCCAAAGAATATCTTTGTGACGTCCTCATGTTTCAGTCGCAGAGCTCTGTAACACAGATATACCACCTTGGCACAGCACTGAGAGTTCTAACACGTAATTCCTGAAGCATTTTGTTTCAACTCGTTTGTAACCTTCCATTAGCGTTGATGGGTTCAATTGGGCTGAATGATTTCTATGCTGCATAGATTTCCTGTCTGTTATATTCTCAGTGCTGCATAACCTCCTTTTGGCGTTCTGCATGGGTATCAAATGTTCTTGTCTCGAGGCGAGATCGCTATTTTTAAGGTAGCTCTGTGGTTGATAAAAACTCTTGTTCTATATGTTCATCGTGAAGTTGAATACTCCACAAGATAAACTGGAATGGCCTGCAAAATAGGACAAAACACGGAATTGATGAAAGAAAACCAATGTAGCATACAAAACTAAGAACACGACTCGACACAGACATCTTACCTGTAACGGATCAAACACCACGTATTCTTGCTGCGGAGGGCCTGGGGAGACCGGCGAGGGAGTGCGACCGCCAGTCTAGCGAGACAGAAAAAAAGAACCTTCAGTTTCACCTCACTGATTGCCAATCGTGTTTTCTTGTAACGATAGATAAGAAAATTTAGTGTTGCAGCAGCATCACTCTTCTTTCTTTTCGTATTTAATTATTTCAATTTTCCCTCACTTTTCTTCAAAATGTCAATTTTCCCTGACTCAAAATAAAATTCCCTGACTTTTTTGACCTCGAAGAATTTTTCCCTGACCATTTCCTGACCTGTGGCAACCCTGTGAGAAACCATCCACCTGGAAATACATTATTAGGCTACTGAAGGTGAGCCAGCGTTTTCAAATTCCTCCGGTTTGAAGAGCGTTTTCGAAAAGCTCCGTTTTTTTGACGGATTAGTGTGGACGGTAGGTCTAAACGTGAAAATAAAGCTGCGTTTTCAAATTTCCCCAGCGTAGCGTGGACGGGGCCTCAATTTACTTACCAGTATGGAGTCATAACCAGGAGGAGGAAGATTTCTACCAAAAAAACAAACACACAAAAGAAAAAAAGTTATCCCACTCAAGCACGTTAGACGACAAGGGTACAAATTATAATCAACCCAAATTTTGTTTTACAATTTTGAAGTGATAAGAGTTAGTAAGAAGTCTACCTTCCACGATCCTGCTGTACTACAGATTCAGTTAAACCGAGTCCAACATTGCATAACAGCAGCTTACCCAGCTGTCAAGAAGAGGAAAATATCAGACAATAGGCTCATCGTCCAGTAAATAACATATATCAGTGGTACCTCTCTTTACGAAAACTTTCATATTACGGACAGTTCAGTTGTCCCAGAGAATCCAGAATTCATGTATAATTTGAGTACCTTGATAATACCGACACTCAAATAATATGACAAGATAACTATGCTCTTTTCAGCCAAAAGCTTAGATCTGCTTACAAGATATTTAAAAACGTTCAATTGATATTATTTTCTGCATAGATACTGCTTATTGATATTGCTCACAGAGGTGTACTGACTTGACAGTTCAGTGCAAGCCATGTTTGATGACGTCCATATCACCCACGTGCTAATTTAAACACTGACAAAAATGAAGAAACTTATGACAAAATTCTGCTGAACTCCACTAAGCCTGGCGACGCAAGCACAAGCACAAGCGCAAACACAGTAATTCTTATTTCACCGTGAAAACGGCCTTGACGCAGGCATAAGCACAAGCGCAAGCACAAGCACAAGGATCAAAAATTTTTCTTTCTTCTTGTGCTTGCGCTTATGCTTGCGTTTGCGCTGCAACAAGTAAAAACGAAATACCGCTCAGGCATACCACAAGCGCAAGGATATTTACCACACGTGGTTAAGTTCGGCCAATGAAAACACTGGATCCAGATTACCTCGCGCCTAAACAGTTTGGAAAGTTCGGATGATTTTGCTTGTGCTTGTGTTTGCGTCGAATTTCGTTTTCACTTGGGACTTCCCTATTGCTTGCTCTTGTGCTTGCGTTTGTGCTTGCGTTTGTGCTTGCGTCGCTAATGAAAACCAGGCTTTAGTCTTCTAGGCGGAGGGAAAATTCATTTTCAGTTTCAATAAACTTCATTTAGAAATACACGACAAAAAGTACTTCACCGCTGAAAATGCCGCCGCTTGACTGGCTTGCATGGAAAAATATAAACCTTTGCCATACGGACCACGAGTGAAGTCTGAAAAGAAATTTGAAATTTTTTTTGAGTTGAAAAAAATGCTAGTAGATTGCAATACAAACTAAAGCAATTGAGGTGTGCATTGCCACAAATAGCTTATAATCTACATATTAGTGTTGTCACCTTCTTTGCTAAATCCTCGTTTCATAATTTTTTCGATTTGTTCATCATTGCCGCCTCCACAGAAGTACAGCTGAGTACAGATTACAGGGTCGCCAAGTCGCTGAGTTCTGGAATCAAAACCAGTTTCCATAAAAGCTATGTGGCAGGACTCGACCTATGAAAAGTCGTTAACAAAAAATCAGTTCGTAATAACTTTGTCATACTACCTTGCTACGATGAAAGCTTCTCCTATGAAATGACAGAGGAGATCAAATTCGTCACTAAGACTTATCAAAAGACAAAAAGACCAAATATAAAGTACCCCTAAAACCCCTAATAGGGCCTCTTGTCTAGGCGTGCCTCATACTCAGTATTACCCAAAAGAAACACCAACTAAACGCGCTAACTGGAACAAAAAGAGGCATTATTAAACCCGTAAGTGAGCACTCCTGTAAGTTCGAGGAGAGTTTCCGTCAAAACAATTTATAGAGAATTCTCCCGTCGCTTCGTAACAGGTTGTGTTATTTAAGGAAATATACTTAACTCTGTACTCCAGAGACTGACCGACCATCCGCGTTCGCCTGAATAACAGGATTATTTGAGAGTTGAAGGCAGAAAAGGGGAAAAGAACGGGTGCGTTTCTCTCTCACTTATCCACCAAAAACACTTGCTAAGCAAGCAAGAGACGATGATCATAGTCTCTTAAACGCAAGCTAATGTAGATGGTTTTATGTATGCTTTGAGCGGTTTTCAATTGAGTTTTGTCAAACCAAAACCAAAGTAATCACAGACAATCCAGTGAACCTATCAAATCTTGAAGTAATTACATGTAGCTGACACAAAGCGCGGGAAAACGTGTGCGAGCGAGTCACGATTTGTTTTTGTTTTACTTCTGATTGGATGAGAAAGTGGTGATACAAATGGTTGACAGGCCAAACACGACTCCTATTGGTCAAGATAGAGGTAGCCAATGGCGTAACGTAGTCGATGTAAAACCCGTTACTTTTCGGCACTCAAATGAAAACTGCTCTATGACACATAGCAATGCCAAACCGGACACGGGCAATTACAGGCGGCTACATTCCCGTGCTTTAAAGCTTGTTCCGTGCATTTTACATTTCGTAAGGCTGTTTTACCTTCCTCACACTGTTAACTGTGATATCAGTGTAGTGTTTGGTGGCCATTAAGCTGCGTTTGATCTGATGTACAAGGTGTTTCTCACTGCGACTTGTGATGAACGAGGAAACTAACTCTTCATCCTCTAATAAAAAAAAAAGCGGTTATAATTAGCAATATAATTTAGCTCGCTTTCGTCTCAGCTTTAAATATGTTGTTTTAAATAAGTCCATAAAACGCGCAGTTGTTTAGTAACTCTGAAATGAGACTTGTTACAGCAACTATGGAAAAATGGAGTGACAGTATGTTTTGGACTTCTCCCGAGGCGTTATTAGGATTTTTTAGAAATGCCAAATGACCTTGAGGCACGTCACGAAAGTCTCCATGGGAAATCGCATCCAGGTCCAAGTCCATCTCGATGTCAGTGACGTGTTTTTTGCTAAGCATTTGAGCAAGTGCTTCATATAAGTCATCATCACCTGTAACATGAAAAAAGGAAGAGTCAGTCAGAAACTTTTTCAAGGAAACGAAAATGTAACAAATACTGAAAAAATAAAACGAGAGCAAAGATGGAATGACAAGACTTGAATGTTAACACAATATAAGTTTGTGTGCTGGTAGTAAAGGATATAACATTGTTTGACACAACCTATATAATAACAGTGAATATTTTATGGCTATTCAATATTTTCTAAAACACTATGCTGCTTACCATCAGAGTCTTCATCTGTTAAGATACCATCTTTTACCCTCACCTTGTAAGTAAGTAGTTCTTTTTCTGGACAGAAAATACAAAGTTTTGGTTTAAACAATATGGCTAACTCTTGACATTAATTTTACAAACCTGTGTGGTCTACAATGCACATTTTCCAGTTGTAAGAAGATGAATCATCAGCAAAGATGTATTTTCATAGTTGTATGCTTATGATAGCCTTGGCACTTGTAAATTACAAATTACCCAATTTATATTTCTCCTTTTCAATTCGTTCTTTAGCGCTTGTCAGGGTCTTAATGGCTTCTTCTTGTGTGTCCACCTAGAAATTAAAAAAACAGCCAATTTAGATGTAAATTTTATAAAACTTTGTGTACATTTTTTCTCAAAAATGATTTGGAGTGCAATGTGAAACTTCAGGAATCAATTAATGTACAAAACGCATTTATACCTTTGTCACAGTGCCACAGCAAATTTTCCTGTGAACTGTTCCAAAACTCTATGTTGAGTTATTAAACATTTAACCAAGAATTTGTTGTTTTCTGAACAATGATTACTTTTGTTTGTGTCATAGCAACCTTTTGGAATCTTATAATATCTATGGCATATTTATTATTACAAAAATCAAGTTTATTTGTTTACATGTGCATCTTTAGAGGGTTTAAAAGGGTTAATTTTTTACTTTATATAGAGAGATGTCCCAGCCTCAAGAGTCCTCTTGGGCCCAATGAGGATGAGTGATGGAGAGATGTCCATCTTTGCACTTATGAATCTGAGCCTTTCTTGAGAGTGTGAAAAAAAAATGGAGGGGACAAAATAAAAACCAGGGCTGTCAAGCATTTTCTCAGGAATAGCCTGTGAACAGGCTCTCTAGTTGAGGATGGGGCAAAGAGGAGGCAGGAAGAAAGAGGATAGAAGAGAGGGGAGGGGAGAGCTCCACTGTCCCATCCCCACCCCAACCCCTCAGCCACTTCACTCTCAGCAAGTTCTTTTTCAGCCCTTGCAGCTTGAGCCTGTTCACAGGCTATCTCAGGTATAAGGGAGCATGAGCCTCTTCCCTAGGTGTGCCAGTGCAATGGATCTCGCAATATTAATTCAAACACCTTAACGTACCACAGCTTTCAGAGTCTTTATTTCATGCTGCATTCTCACCATACAAGTAGCCTGAGCTTGGTATGCCTCAAGGCTTTTCTCTCTCCTAAGAAAGAAAGCATCTTGCTTGTTAGTTATAGCAGAATCTATAATCACCAAGACATAAAACTTACAGTAGTCAAAGAGATGCTTGAAAAGAACATGTTGATTTAGCTAATTTTGAGAAGTGTTACATAACTTAAGGGAAGGTTAAATTTAATTTTGATTTTGATTTCATTACCATTTTCTTAAATCATCATCCATAGCTTTCAGATCCTCATCACTCCTGAATGCACCAGAAAAATCAGAGCCTGAAAATTAAATTACATTTTAAACATGAGCTTCAACACTGGAACAACAAAATCTTTATCTGGTTGATTGTATTTTCCTCTTCATCAATCTCTTTGTGCAACTGTTAAGTACAAGATGTAGTAAGAGTTTAAGAAGAATTGAACCTTTGCAAGGTGAAACAACCTCACTTTCATCTATAGTAGCCATATTCTCCAACAGAAAATATAGCCAAGGACTAAAAGTTTTTGGACATTTTCAGCCAAGACCTTGTTTTCACAACTGATTAGTCTGAATAGATCAGTTCCCTTTGGAAGAATGATCACAGACAGGAGAACTCTCAAAGTTTTTCCTGAGGGGACAGAGTGGATCTCCAACTAATAAAGGTGTAGTGAGACAACATAATATAAATATATTTCTCTCTTAACTAGAACTCACCAGTGAATGGAGGGAGGTAACACATCAAAGTACTATTGATCCAGTGATCTGTCAGTTCACTAAAAATCAACATGACCATTTATTTGTAAGTATCAACTGTCCTTTTGCATGAAGAGTCAAAGAATAATTAGAGTAGAGAAGTATTTGATCATTTTTTCATTCTTACCTAAATCTGCTGCAGAGAACAACATCATCAGTGAAGCCATTTCTCTTGAAGAAATCCACAGCATCATTATCAGCATATGCGGCTATTGTATCATAGGAACCAATGATAGTTGGATCTTTTAGAGTCTGCAACATTTGAATAACATAATGCCATGTTATTACAAGTCATAGGTAAAGATTAAGTCTTCATACAAGCCAAGTAGCCCATCAAGCCAGAGGTTATTCCGGTTTCTGTAGCATGGAATACCACAACACAATGAACACAACGCAATGTCCCTGGCCAGGGCTTGAACCTGGACCACTCGATCCAGAGGTGAGCGTACTAACTATGAGGCATCCATGTGATGATGAAAAAAATGAACAATGACCATTTCTATGATAACTTACTTCAAGAAGGAACTTCCCAACTCCAGATTTCCGACACCTTCTCCTGACTCCTAATAAGTTAAGCTGTATAACCTTCTCTGATGGCCTGTGACGTGTTATACTGAAATAAAAAGTACAGACAATGGGTATGAATTCTCTGTAGTAGCTAAATTATATAAATAGTTTAAAGTTGAACTACATGTAGATGTCCACGAATATCATGACCTCACCTGTATGAGCGTTCAAATGTCGCAGCCCCAATGATCAGAGATTCAATTCCCAGGGAAGATTCTGAAACTAAATCAAACAACTTTTTGTAACTCTCCCATCAATTTCAGAGAGCCTTTAGAAATGAAACACTATTAGTAGTCTGTTGTTACCATTATCACTCTGTCTCTGTGTTCTCCTTTTTTTAACTGCTTCAACAAAATCTTCAGCTCCTTTTGAGAAATCCTCTTCTTCATCTTCACTAATCAAACAATCAAATAACAGTGTCAGAAATGAAGACATGATTGATCATCACAGTTATACACACATCTTAAACAGTTGTGAGAATAAAGCCTGAAAAAATTCAGACCTGAACGGGATTCACAACTGCTTAAGTTGTGTCTATAACTGTGATGATCAATCATGTCTTAATATCTTTTTCCGCAGTTCAAATACGTGATATTTTGTATATTCTCTTGCACGGTGTCAGAAATGTTTTGTCCTCTTACTTTTGATCACAGATAAAAATATTTGACTTTTCTTTCCACAACACCTGCAGTCAAATACAGTGCCCCTTTGGCAAAGAATTGCTTTTCCTGGGCAGTACCAATATCTCACAGTACAGATAAGACCACTTCACAAGGGCCTTGCCTTTTAAGCTATATTATACTTGGTGCACCTCTCTTAGTCATCTCAGAGAAGAGTGAGATTTTACAGTATATCATGCTTACATCCAATTTAGCGCAAATACAATGTATATTTTCTGAATAGCATTAAGGTTTCTCTGTTGACAAATTAGCACAACTAATTAATTTTACTCTCTCGAATATACCAACCCCCATAAGTGGATGATGAGTTACTATGTAAAGCCTGCATATGAGCCAAGTGGCCCATCAGGCCGGAGCTTATCCCTGTTTCTGCAGCATGACGCAAGCCCAGCCCATCATACAAACCCTTTGGTAAGTGAATATTTAAAATGTTAAGTTAAGGTGCCTTCTGTAGTCTATATGGGAGTTTCCACTCTGGACTTTATACCTTTCACCAGATGCTTCGCTATCATCTGTGTCACTGAAAACTCCATCAAATTTTCCTGGTTCATCATCCTTCTCTTTCTCTTTGACTTCACCCTCCACCTGATCTGTTTTACTGTCTTTTTCCTTTACTGTACAATGATCATTCAGAGCCACTCCACTATCACAATTACAACTCTTGATCTCAAAGGAGCACTTATCACAAACACTATTTAACTTCTCTGAGTTTTCATCTTCTTGTGAGCTTTCATCACCAGAGTCTGAACTTTCACTTTTTGCATCTCGTGTATCACTCCATGACACCTGCTTGTTTAGCTTTCTTGTTCGTTTATGATCACTTGAAGTTTCTTCTTCGTTGATTGGTAAAGTTGCCGATTGAGGTTCTGTTGATTGTTCATCCTTGAGTGGCTCATTCTGGATAACTGAGATAAAACTGTCGTCTTTCTCATCCAGGTATTCGTCGTTTTCTGGGCTGAGACCTTTCATCTCACGTAAGACATCTAAAGTTTTGAATGATTTAAGAGAATCGAAAAAAAATATTGTTACTTAGAATAAGTCTTGAAGTACATTACATCTTGAATTCTCATAATAAACACTGAAAGAAATGTACGGCAATCAGGAAGGACAATCAAGATTTGTGATCAGTACTGTGAAATGCACTGGTAGTTGCGGACACATACCCATACCTTGGAAATCTCTTAGTAAGACTAAAGTTTTCGCCCATTTTCCACACACAGTTGGATACAAGACTTCAGGTGTGATCTCTGGAAGGCAGTTATCGTACAGTGCTACTACAGCATGAAGTAATTCTTGATTTGACACCTGCAACAGGCAAAAATTGACAGGTAAACAATAGTCAAGGTCCTTAGTAACGAAAACTCTGATTGTTTTCAAAAGAAATAACGCTGAAGAAAATCCATTTACCCCTTCGACAGCAGTAATACTTGATTCTAGTAACCTTTTAAATTCTATTAAATACGGCTTAACACGGATTTTCCGTTTCGATTTTGCAGAATAGAAACTAAACCTTGAAGGCATCTTCCATGAAATCGAATTGACCGCCATCTTGATTTTAACAAGTGATCCGCTGTAATTAAATACCGTAGTCGATGTTTTTATTTTGAATTACCGCTGTGCATGATGACTCACAGAATATTCTTTGGTGATCATGCGCCTAGCGATCGTGTTCGTGGGATGCAAAATGGCGACTTTCGCTATCACTGATATTGTTCTGCTCTCAAGTCGCAGCCCCTTATGTTAAATATGCGGGTGGGATTTGAAACTACCAAGAAAGAGAGTACATCATCTGGGAATTCGTTGTCTTGAATTCAAGTGACATAAAAAAATGGCGGAAATATTTCGCTCCGCATTGAACTACATCAGCCAAACAGGGAAATCCGGCAATGATTTTGTAGGACAGTACGTCGAGTTAGGACCCGTACAACTTAGAGTTCGACGCGTTATCGCAGAAGGTAATCTTCTCGTCTTAATATCTGTAAGATGGACTCTAGTGCGCTCTTTGTCTTTTGTTCGAGAATGTAATGCCAGAAAACTGCAAATTTAATTTACTCCTTCAATGTCAACATTTTTAGCTTGTGTTTTTTCAGGAGGGTACGGGTTTGTTTTTGTTGCGCAGGACACGTCGACCGGAAAAGAATATGCCCTTAAGGTAAAAATTAACGGATCTCACGTACTATTTACAAGTTACCTTTGCTTTCTGTTTGTTATCAATGTGAAAATAACAGTCGTGATTTCTGGTGGTTTTTCACGTAATAGTATGGTAATATAATGTAAATGTGATTAATCATGCGAGCGATCAGACTTGTGATCTACCGACGTGTAAAAGTTCAAGATTTTTCATTGTTTTTTGTTTTGCTTTTGTTGTCGAAAGAAACAAAGGCAACCAAACAGCACCTTAAACTAGATCTTGGTCCCACGCCAGTGACAAGAAACATTTTTTTGGATTCAGTAGATTTTGCTATTACATAGGCTTAATGGAAATTTCCTATGCGCGTGTTCTGCAAACTGTGAATTATATTCACTTTATTGACCAACAAAAAGACCAGGGAGTCACCTGGAGTTTAAGCTTTCTTTAATTAAACATTACAATGCAGCAAAATAAATGGTCTACATAGTAGAAACTTTCCTTATTCTGTAAGTGAAATTTGAATCACTTCCTTGTTCAATATGATTAAATTAAAATCACTCAATTTTGTTGCCAAAGTATTTAGCACCTGAGGTCGAAGATGACTATTTATATAAGAAAAAGAAAACATGCACCATGTTTCTGTAGGACTTAGTAGCAGTTGGGCTTTATTGAAGTATAAATCTACTAGCGTTCTATCACGAATGCCGTTTGCTGACTGGCTACACTATTCACTATCTATCCTGTTATAGATAGTGAGTAGCCTAGCATTGTGCACTTGATAGCAAACTAGCTGCCACTTATTTGCGTTTCTGAAGTGTTTGTGAAGTAGAAAGGTTTTAAATGACTAGTAGATTTATAGTGAAACAATTAGATTCGCTCTCAATTTCTATACACGATAGTTGACTTGGGCTGCGCGATCACACATTAGAAATCTCAAGCTCACAATCTAATTGTTTAATACAAGCATGAGTGGAATTTTGGGAGGATGGGAATTGCTGTGGGAACATGAGTCAACAGACAAGTGTTTTCACAGCTTTTTCAAGTTCCATCATCATGTCAACAGCTCTATTATCTTTTTTTGCTCATGTGTTACTCTTTGAACTTTTCATTGTTTCAGCGACTTATGGCGGGTGATGATGCAGCAAATAAATCCATTCTGAATGAAATTACAATTCTTGTATCCTTTTATCTATATAAGAAATACTTATAGGGTATAGAGTGGTACTTGGTGAATTAATGTTGTTGTTGGACACGTGGTGAACACACCACAAACACATGCAGGTGGAGTAGAAATATTCCTAGCTTCTAGATGCCACAGAAACAAAATTAAACTCTAGTGGTATAGGACACTTGGTCCAATTTAGTCTTAACCCTGACTTATGTCTACCTGGCCAAGTGAAACCTGTATGGTTTGCACTTGACTGGTGAACTGACCAATGACTGCTGACAAACTTTACTCACGTCTTACAGCCAATACCATCACGGCTAAACTGACCAGTCACTTTCAACGGATTCTAACACATAACCATTAGACAACTAACTGCTGTAAAGTTCGGGGGAGAATTAACAGATACAAGCATTACTGTCCTTAACAGCCTAAAGAAACGCCTCCGTGGGCATCCTAATATAGTACAGTTCTATTCTGCTGCTTCACTGAGTGAGAAGGAAACTGACCATGGAATGTCTGAATATCTTATCTTAACTGAACTCTGTAGTGGTAAGATTTTTTTTGTCTTTGTTACTAGAAAAGAGGTCGCCCTTTTCTCTGTCAACTTCTCTTGTTTGCATTTCAGTATAATCCAACAGGTATGCAATATTGTTTTGGGTAGTTTTGTAGTTTCTGCCAAAAACTGCCTCACATCCAACTTGGATTGGATTCCCTTGGATTACACACAGACGAGTAATTAAATGAGAGAAGTTAATCGTGAAAAGGGTTATAATTTGTAAACAGAGAAAATGGTTCTACTGTAATTATCTCATGGAGGAGAACAAGAAGTTTGTAGTTGAAATCACAGGGTACTACACAGTGTCAAGGTTGTCAAAGAAAGCCAGATGCCAACGAAAAATACAATCCACATTATCATCTCCACTAGTTGCTCTACTTGCTAGACATCAGATTCTTTTTAAAAAGTTGGCAAAATCAGCTGCCTACTCCAACAATAATAGGGAGTTTAAGCAAATTACTACCGCTGGTGCTACTACGGCTGGTGCTACTACGGCTACTGTGACTGAAAAGGTCTGGGGAGAGTACGTCTCGGTGGTCTGCCAAATTTTAAGTTTAGCAAGTAAAGCGAAATACAAAGATGAAAGAAACATCAGCTAAGGAGTTTTAAATCTCTTTTATTTAGTTTCTCACAGCCAAATGGCTTCGCTCAAAGGACGATGGCCGTTATTCGGTAGGACGAGCAGGTTATTTCTGAGCGAAAGCGAATGCCATACACTTTGTGCCATAACAATTTGATGGATGAAATATATAATTTCAGAGACAAATATCTCAAAGAATATCGAGTGAAGAACACAAATATATCAATACTCAAAGAAGCAAAATAGCATCGTATAGTTATCCAGATATAAAACATCTTCTCTAGACCCTCAAAGCAAACTTAACCGAAGAAAAACAACCTCGTGCTCAACACGAATATTTCACTTGACTAGCTTCGCCATTCCAACACCTTTGCCAAAACTTATCGTAAATTCAGGATACAGATTTACAAGCTTATGAAAGGCAACCTTGACACAATCTTTGACTTAAATTGAGTTTAAGGGATATAGTATCCCATGGAATTCTTAAAATGCCGAGATGTCCATTGAAAAGGGCCAGAGAAGCAAAATAAACGCAACGTAGTAGCCACTACGGCAAAACATCCTGACTCGCGTAGTCAGATTTCATGCTATGGCTGGATGCAACCGACGTACATGTGCAGTGTCTCATTTTGGGGGAAATTTACTTCCGGCAGCCGTATCAGAGCCAGCCGTAGCGATTTGCTTAAACTCCCTAATGCCATGTACAGTACTTCAAAATGTTATGACAACCCTGATAGTACAGTTTGAGTAGAATTTGTGAAAGAGCTCGCAAAAAAAAACCCTGAATTACATCTTGCCTTTGGGACAAGTAGCTCTCAAATTTTGCTTGTCCTGGGCAAGTCTTAGTTTGCTTTTTTAATGCTTTAGATGGCAGATGACTTGCCCGACCCCTTGCCCATTGGGCAATTGAGAATGAGAAGTTACTTGCCTAGAAGAAAAATCTACTCGTCCCGGATGACCCAAAGGCACTTTTTTTGAGCCTTGTGGTTGTGTTACTTGTCATGCAAAGAGAAAAATGTTTTCACATATGAAAAGAAAATGTTTGTTGTATTTTTTCCCTTAAAGAAAATCAATTAAGCACTATGCATTTCAATGTCCACCAAACTTATTGATGAAAGTTTCTTTCTAATTCTTTTAACGAAAAAAAACATACTTGTTCACCAGGAGGGGAGTTGATTAAACTGATACAGGAAAGATTTGGTCAGCCGTACCCACCTCAACAGGTACTAAAGATGTTCTATCAAACTTGCCGTGCTGTTGCTCACATGCACAAGCAGACTCCACCAGTTATACACAGAGATTTGAAGGTGAGCACATCAAAACATTTGGATTATCAAGTTACTTTGGAGACCATTTTTATTTGTTTTTAATAGCACATCTCCACAAAAAGAAACGATGAATATGTGTGGTGGAAGGCATACTATCATGGCAAGCAAGAGGGCTTATCTGTATTACGAAAAGTTATTATTATTAGTGATCTTTTTAATTTACAGTGTGAGATCTACCTGCCTATCAATGACTTTTTTTACAACACTGATCAGCAAGAATTTTTGTGAACCTTTTTTTTTGTACCATGATCAGAATGTTGTTTTGTAAGGGAATGTATGATGTCTCAAGAAATCCATACTTGCTGTGTCCAATTAAACTTGTTTCTAGATTGAAAATCTCCTTATCAGCTCGCGTGGACAAATTAAGCTTTGTGACTTTGGAAGTTCAACCACTACACAGCATGCTCCTGACGAGTCCTGGACAGCGCTTCAACGAAGTCTTGTTGAGGATGAGGTATATTTATATGACATGTTGCACTTTTGGATACATTGTAGCAAAATGATATGTAATGTGGTAAATGTTGGGATATTTAACCAGTGAAGGACAAGCAACCTATCATAGAGGAGTGGCATACTTGTGGTATGACCTTATCATTGGAGGCTCTTTTCCATTTGAAATTTCAGTGGCTTTTATACATAGGGGCTTATTTCCAGAATTTTACAGTACACCCTTGGCAAACCCTGGGCAAACCCTGGGCAGTACTTGAATGGCTTATTATGGGGAGTGCATATCCAGGGGTGGCAAATGGTCGTTCAAAAACCATAGGTCTCGCAAAAGTTTTGCCAAATTTCATGGGTCTTGCAGTCTCGTTTCTTTTTAGCAGTTGTGTGCATCTCACAGTCTCGATTTTTTTCAAGGCTAAGAAAGTCGCGAAGTACCGATTTGTTGTTGTTATTATTATTATTATTATTGTTATTATTAAATTATTAATAATTATTTAATTATTATTAATAATTATTTAATTATTATTAATAATAATAATATTATTATGATTAATAATTTGTAATTCATTTGTAAGTTAGTATTTCCCTGACATATATATTGTCCTAAGAATTTTTACAGTTGTAATTTTTTATAAGCCACCAATAAACATTATTATTATATTATTATTATTATTATTATTATTATTATTATTATTATTATTATTATTATTATTATAAGCTTAAATGAGTGAACGTGTTATAACCTGAATGTCTCCAGTTCGTATTTAAAACACTTTGAAGATTCAGTCTCATAATTGAAACAGTGAAAATGTCTTGGGCTTGCAAAGGAAAATGCTAGTCTCACCTTCTCACAAATTCTTGCATTTACCATTCAGCACCCCTTTATCCCCCTAGGCCTTGGTGACATGGTGTTTCTATCAACAATTAATTTAATACAATGTAGTATAACTAGGCTGAATTTTCTCTTTTTCATGTGACTGTACGTTTAGCTGCAGCGGAACACAACCCCAATGTATCGTGCACCAGAAATGGTTGACTTGTACAGTAACATGCCAGTCACTGAAAAAGTTGACATCTGGGTAAGTTAACAAAAGCATTCAGAAAATGTTTTCTCAATTATGTAGGAATCAGTTCAATACTTTGTTTTGCAAAAATGTCCATGCTTTATCAACACTACATGTATTTGGAATGGGTGTTGATCATTTCTCGAGTGCTTTTCCTCAAAATTTAGTTATAGTTTAATTTCTTTAAATTGTAGCGAAAGTAAAGAAGTTGGCAATACTCACTCCTTTGACCTCAAAACCCTTCATGTTAAATGTAGATATTAAATGATATTATATAATATTGTGATTAAATATTTTCTGTCTTCTAGGCCCTTGGCTGTATTCTGTTTTTTCTGTGTTTTATGGAACACCCCTTTGAAGACTCTGCTAAGTTGAGAATTCTTAATGCGAAGTACACAATCCCTGAAAGTGACACCAAGTACACAGTTTTCCATGATCTTATCAGTGAGTAAACTCTATCTAAAAATTTACATAAAACAATTTTTGTGAATGCTGTTTCACAGATCATGTTTCAAGCAGTCTGCAATTATTAATCAAACCAAATATTTATAGTACCAGATAGTTGTTGGGACAACCAGACAAAATTAATTTACAGAGCTCTAGTTTATTAGTCTTTCTCAGTTGTAGAGTTTGGAGGAGCCTTTCATTCATCAACACTTGTGCTCACCTCTAGTTTCCATAACATTTAGAAGCAACAATATGGAAATTTCCTCTGGAAAATGATGGTATGGGTCATCTACAATTAAATAGCATTCTGACAAATTGCCAATTGATTCTGTTTTGCTATTCACATAGGATATATGCTTCAAGTGAACCCTGTTAATAGACCAGATATAAAAGAAGTGCTAACAGGGCTTGAAGCCATTGCTATTGCCATGGATGTTGATCTCAAGGGAAAAGTGGTAAGTTATAAATTCAACCCTGTCCTTGTATATACCTTAATAACACAGGGTACCCTTCTATATAACAGACAATTCACTTGCTGCTGAGGAAGCAGAGTTCATATAATCTCTAACTTTGTAATACAGACATTTCATAATATGGACACGTAGGTGTGATCTGCCCCTTCTGTGTTCATTTCAAAAAAGTTTTCTGTGAGACTAGTGATAAGTTGGCCTGTCACAAGAATGTATGCAAGAATTGTTGGGGCCATTTTGGAGAGAGGAGATAACAACTACATTGCAGAAAAGAAGCTGTGTAATTAGGAAATCTAGAGGCTTCACTACTAATCAACAAGTTCCCACCTCTCCCCCTCTCTCCCCTAGAGAATACTTCTCTTTTAGGTGACATGCCTCCCCCCCACAACCCAGCCATTAGCTCACCCAGGACCTAACAGTGCCCCCCCCCCCCCCCCATGCATTAACAGTGACCTTGCACCTTGCGCAGATGACACCCAGAAGGCAACATTTATAATAAATCTGTGACTACTAGTAAGAGCCATCAAACTGATTTTGTTGATCAATACACACACCAGCACACAGCTCCCTGCTATTGATCACTGGTAGCTAGAATTGCAGATTATTTATGTATTTCTCATGTAAGGAACACATCAGCTCTGCTGTTACTTTTATTGTGTCTAAATTTTTGCCACTACTGTACATACACTAGTGCTATACACACTGACTTATGTTCTTCCTGTTGTTAACTTACCTGTGATTTAAAATTGCATTATTTTACAGAAAGATGACATGCCTCCAGCTTCAGGTGAAAGATCCCCTCAAGGTTGGTACAAGTGCTTTAATTCATCCCCATGATCATATGACTCATTAAACTTGATAGTCATTGGGACAAGCACCTGTTATGGTATTACAAATAATGTTTCTCAAAGGGAGAATTATTTATTAAGAGAACTCATTGTGTGAGAAAACATTCCAATATTTTCCTAGAGGGATCCATCCCATGTGAGTTATTTAATTTTATGGTTTTTGGGATCATTCTATTCACGTATTAACTTAATTACTTCAAATCTAAAGGAAATTTAAAAACATACTGTGTTAAGGTGTGTAAAAAACAGCAAAGAGTTACATGTAATAATGTAGTAGAAAGAAGGAAGATTAAGATGGTTTACGCTGGGAATGATTAAGGGTTGTAGCCATAGTGGAGGTGGAGGAGGAGGTGTCTGTCATCAGCTGGGCCCAGTTGGTCAAAGAATGGAGAGCACTTTCCACTGGATAAATCACTACCCAGTGGATAAATACATGTATTTGGCACAAAAATATGCTTGGATAATTGTCCACAGACATTATCTGTTCTGAGAAGCAAACAGTTTTCTGAGAGCTTAACACAAGGAAAACTGTTAGCTTTAAGAAACAGATAATGTCCAAGGAGAAATATTCAAGCACATTTTCATGCCAAATGGAGGCTATTGTTTTTACTATCTTTCAAATATTTTATGCAGTGCATGCAGTTTTGAAAATTGGGGGATATTAATCAGATGTCTCCCAGTTTTGGCTAGGGCATATTGAACTTCAGCCACGTAACGCATTTAGACCAATCGCATGTGAGCAAATAAAAGTATTTGACAGATTACACTGTATGAGTGCCATATACTGGATAGTGACTTATCTGATGTATTATCTATCTTTTGAATGACTAGTGTAAGTTTTTTTTAGTGTTTAGCAAATTTTTACCACCTTTCAGGAAGTACCAGTTCCCCTCCTGCACCATCGTCATCTGGAAATTCTGCCTTACTTGGTGGAGTTGTGAAAGGTGCTAACAGCCTTTTTAGCAACATCAAAGACATGTCCAACAAAGTTATGCAATCAGTGGCAGGGTAAGACATAATATGTACAAAACAAGAGCAGATGGCACATTCTGGGACATAAAATATCTTCAATGACAATAATGTCTATGTTGGTGTAGCATTACCGTAATTGTAAGGGAATGGTTTTCAAGGCGAGTGAAACCACATTGATTTTAAGGATTCACGGGGGTCTCCAAAATCGTTCTTAAATTCGTATCAAGTAGAACTGACCATGAAGACAGTGTTCTCAACTGTTGTGTTCAAGAATGTAATTATTACATGTATACGGAGGTGCAGTCCTAACTTTGAGTCAGAATGTGGCAGGAGTGATAATTATTTTCAAATTTTTGCTTTTTAAATATCTCCATTTTCAGCACAAAGTATATTTCTAACTGAATCCTTCCTCTCCTAGGTATGTCAAAAATGACTTGGACTTGTCATACATTACATCCAAAATCATGGGTATGTTTAAGAGATTTTCAGCACAGTTTGTTTTTCTTGTCATTACTCTGTTTTGGTGATCACATTTTCATGGTTTTCGTTCTTTTTTTCAGTGATGTCTTTCCCAGCAGATGGAATCGAGTCAGCTTATAAGAACAACATAGATGATGTGCGGGATTTCTTGGAAGCGAAATATGCTGAGAACTACTTAGTAGTCAATGTATCACCGAGAACATACAGAACAGAGAAACTTGGTGACAGGGTATGTACATAGGATAGTATAGTTTAGGTCAGAAATGCCTTACATGTATCTGTGCTTACTGCTTGTTTTTGTGTTGTGTTGTGTATAGCTTGAGACATGTACATGTACCCTCAAATAAATTACATGTAAATATAACATCAAAAATGCCCAAAATTGAAATGTTTGTTAATCAGTGAATAAATGCATTTTATAACTTGCATCTGGGTAGATCAAGAGAAATCAAGTTAAGTGCAGTTTCAGCATTTTTGATAGGATCGAGGCTAGCATTGTAGAGTATAATCTACTCCTACCAATGCTTTCAGTAAGACCAGGCATCTTCTAGAGCTCCAGTGGGTATTCTGTTGTGAATTGCCAGCTACAGGCTGCACGGTGGCAGTTTTCAAAACTTGGCCCTGTAGAGGAAGCTGTTTTAAAATAGGCCTCTCCAGTTGCTCTCTAAAGAGTGCTGTATCAGTGCAGCCATCATCTTGTGTATTTCTAATGTTATTGAAAGCACTCTGTTGCATTGGTGTATCAGTAAGAAGCCTTCTGTTGAAATTGAAATGACACACAGTTGTTGACTTCACTGCTCTCTTTTAATCAACGGATAGTTGAGCCATGAATATTGATCTTGGTTTCAACAATGCCATTGTTTTTCTAGATTTATAAGAGGCTTTCAACACCGTCAATCACAATATTCTATTAACAAAATTGCAATTGTATGGAATACGCAGTTTCTGTCACAAATGGTTTGCAATCGCACTCAAACAAATTCCTCTATGTCTACTCCAAAATTAGTCAAATTATGCAGTGTCCCGCAAGGATCAATTCTAGGACCTTTACTTTTTCTATTATATATTAATGACCTGCCAGATTGTCTGTATTTTTCACAAACTAGAATGTACATGTATGCAGTTGACACCAGCATCACCTTCACTAGCGTAGATTTAAAACAGTGATGACTGTCTTAACTATGATTTGAACAGGGTATATAAATGGCTATCAGGCAATAAACTGACCTTGAATTTAACAAAAACTGAGTTCATGTTAGTTGCGTCGAGACAGAAGTTGTCAACATTTCCTGAAATTCCTTCTTTTAGTATAAATGACCACCCAGTGAAGCAGGTATCATCTATGAAATCTCTTAGTGTGCACATCAACCAAAATATAAATTGGGAATGTCATATACAGAACATTTGCAAAAAGATTGCTTCTGCATTGGGTGCAATCAAGCGAATGCGACATCTTATACCCTGTAATGTATTAATTAATGTATGTGATAGCCTAGTTCAACCATATTTTAATTACAGTAGTGTTGTCTGGGGCAACTGTGGCAGTGGTTTCTCTGAAAAGCTTCAGAAGCTCCAAAATCGTGCAGCCCGTATTTTAATATGTGTCAATTATGGTTCTAATGTCAATGAATTGTTCCGGGCACTAGGTTGGCGTAAACTCAAATATCAAAGATTTGAATCAGCTGCTGTTACGATGTACAAATCTCTACAAGGGGTGACCCCTGTGTTATGTTTGTGTTTCGAAACAATGCAACATCGTATCGATTAAAGAATACTGAAAATAAATTGGCTCTTCTGCAGCCCCGCACCAATTATTTGAAGAAGAGTTTCTCTTACAGCAGAGCCAGGTTGTGGAACAGCCTATCTAGTGACCTTCATGCAGCTGCATCTTTACCGTTTAGCGGTCGGTCGCGGCAAATGATATAACCATCAACACTGACCTCATTATTGGCAATAATATCATGTAATCAAGTTTCATTGATTGCCAACAAATCGAGGCATTTACTAAGCAAAATGATGCGAAGCTCATCAATATGTCTCAGAAGACAAGTGATGTTTAAGCAGGCCATTTTAAAGCCACGTTGTTAGGAATCAATGTTTGAGAATTTAAAGAAAAGCTATTACGAGGGGCATGAGAAGAGGGGTTCAAAGGAGACACATTAAGATCTGTGCAAGTTGCTTGTCACGGGTTTTTTATATGAGAAACAAGATATTTAACTAATAGCTTTTTACCTTGCATGTTCAAATGCAGTCCACTAGCGTTGAGATGCTCTCTCTTGATGTTAGAGTGAGAGATCATTCTCCATACATATTTTGTTGACGTGCATTTGTATTAATAGCTTTTGATTTCTTTTTCTTTTTCTTTCAATTGCTAACCTCAGTCCATTCATTTTCTCTGGTAGTACAATCACTAGTTATAGTGGGTATAAGGGTATAAGGGTATAAGGGTACAAGGGGTATAAAGGTATAATGGGTAAAAGGGTATAAGGGGTATAAGAAGTATAAGGGTATAAGGGGTATAAGGGTATAATGGGTAAAAGGGTATAAGGGGTGTAAGAATTATAAGGAGTATAAGGGTATAACAGGTATAAGGGGTAGAAGGGTATAAGGGGTAAAAGGGTGTAAGGGTATAAGGGTATAAGGGTAAGAGGGTATAAGGGTATAACAGGTATAAGGGTTACAAGAGTAAAAGGGGTATAAGGGTATAAGGAGTATAACAGGTATAAGGGGTAGAAGGGTATAAGGCTTAAGGGTATAAGGGGAATAAGGGGCGTAAGGGTATAAATGGTACAAGGGGTGTAAGGGTGTAAGGGTATAAGGTATAAGGGTATAGATGGACACCACATTGCTAATTTCTCTGTTGTTGTTTTTTTTAAAAGTTGGTTTGTTTGTTTTTTTTGTCCTTTTCTTCTATATTTTCAAACCAGTTGGCAGTTTGTCACAGAACAGAATAAAAATACTTAGTTAACATTTTAGAGCATGTTTCCTAGGAGTAGTACAAATTGTACTAATGAACAGCATTGCTTTTGCAGGTGATAAACTGCTGTTTGGTGGGTCACAGGCTGCCTCCCCTGGAGAAGCTGATATCGTTATGTAGGAAAATCAATTCTTGGTTAAAAACCGACAAAAAGCATGTGGTGGTCATACACTGTCAGGTACACAACCTTGAGGCCTTCAGTTCTGGTATAATAGTGATAATCAGTGATCATAATCTCATTCAGGAGATTTTCTTGTAGAGAGTTCACTTGCTATGATAATCAAAAACACATTTGTAACATGTTTTCTTGTGTTAAACTAAGTTGCCTGGCATACTCACCTGGCATACTCGCCTGAGATTTGCTGTGCTGAAATTCATAAAGAGATGGGCCAGTTTGATGCTGGCCAGGGTTGTTGTGCCATATTCTTGTACAAGACAGTTCACCCTAAGGACCTGTTAACAAGGAGGGAGGGTTCCCTAGCAAGCAGGTTAACCCTAGCTGGAGGGCAAAAGACTTCCAGGGTTTACAAGCAAAATTTCACAGGTAGGGTAACCCTACAACTCACAACAACTTAATGTGCGGTTGCACTCAAAGCGTCAGGAAACAATAGAAAGATAACCACCCTGCCAGGGTAACCCTAGCATGCAGATAGGGTAACCCACCTACCTGGGTAACCCTGGCTGCCTTGTAAACATGACAAAGAAAAACAGAGGACATGTGAGTGCTAGGGTAACCCGATTACTAGGGTAACTCTCTCTCCTTGTAAACAGGCTCTAACAGTGTTTCTCCATGCTTGAGTGTAAAGAGTATTTGCTAATTTAGTGTGAATCCTGACAATATGTTGCTGGGTAACCTGTAGTAAACTAGCATGCCATCTTGCAGGGGCTTAAGAGTTAAATGCAGGTACTGAGAATTGAGCTATTTATTTCCTCTGATCCCTTGAATTGAAAAATGCCTTTACCTTTGACAAACAAATTGTTTTGTAGTCCTGAAATTTTTGCTGCCTTAGCTTCAACTTCTCATAGGCAAAACTGTGTATGACTTTTCTACATGTAGATTGGCAAGTTATTTACACTTCCATTCTTTCAACTAGGATGGCAAGGAAGCCTCTGGTGTTGTTGTAGCTGCTTATTTTGTTTTCTGTAAATTGTTCAAAAACCCAAATGGGGCAGCAGACATGTTTAGTATTCGGCGATGTGGTATTGGACACAAAGTTTCCCTAACTGCTTCACAAGAACGGTAAGTTATCTATCATTCTCTTGACTTAGCAGTCAAAGCTTATCAGGCTTAACGTGGACTGTAATGATGTTTGTTATTCTTTCCCTCTGTCTGCATGATTGTGTATTTGTTTGTTTTAAATTTGTAGAAAGAAAGTTTATGTTAGTCAGTTTTGACATTGTGGTGTCCTGTGAACAAATTTTGTAGTCAGTGATATTAACATTGTAATGTTATTACCGGTATATGCATTGATTCCAATAATTTTGTGATCTATTAATTAATTGGGACACATTATAAACTCCACCTTTGAATGACCATAACCACAGTGTATATCCTTTTTGTTTGTTTAGTTATCTACTGTATGTCACGCAACTGATCAATAACCAGGAGTTGAAACCTCACAAGTATTCAGTCTATATCAAGTCTGTTACAGTGCACCCAGTTCCAGCCTTCAATAAAGCAAGGTACATTTCAAATGGTCTCTAGCTTAGTCTTGAGAGTAATGTTTCTGTATATCATGTATTTTTACGGATTCTGTTTTAGTTAAGGGAAGGACTGGCTGCCTTATGGTGAGTGTGCTGGACTGTTGATAACAGATCCTAGCTGTTTCTTGCTTGGCCCTTGTGTACTGTACATGTATTCTTATAAAAGACACATTGCTCTTGCAGTGCTTCCCTCCATCCAGGGCCGGGTTGTTCAAAGCCCAATTAAGTTAAACCAGGAATAGCAAGAATTTTGATTTCATTTTTGTGTATTTTCGGTGAGGTCTTCTGTTTACATTGTTTGTACTTCATTTTTGAGCTTGAGTAATCTCGAAGTACACAAAACATAAGCAGTGAAAAACATTTCTGCAGAAGAAAAATTGTTACTTGGTGAACTTTAAATCCTGGATTAGTGTTAACCAGCTTTCAAACAACCCGGCCCAGGAGCGTAAATGTGCACTGTTAAATTGTCTGAGAAGACTGGACAATTGTCTGGGAAGACTGGAGGCTAGCATCCTCCAGTGGGGGTGTGGGAGGGGGGAATAGAGCTCAATATACCTACAGTAGCTGCTTCATGTGACAGAAACTGCCACTCATCGCTTCAGCAACGTTAACAATACCTACACTTTTATGATTACTTTTTCTGGTTCTGTGGCAGTTATTAGAAATCCTTTTAGTCTATACCTAATAACAAGAACATTTCCCATGTATTCAAATCTTGTTTAGACCTGATTTTTTCCAGGGCTTCATTTTTGCAAATATTTAACTTGCATACATAACTGTGAGCCTTTCATGTATTAAATACTATTTTCTTGTCTACTTCAGGAACGGTTGTCGTCCATTTATTGAGGTATACCATGGAGAGCAGAGAGTTCTTACAACAGTTAAAGAGATTGAAAAGATGAGGTGAGATATTTAAAAATTAAACCAACTAATACAGTGACTAAACAAAATTAATAAAGGTTACTATTGGTCTACCCCTTAGTTCAAGATAACACTATGTTGCTAATTTGTTTCTTTACTGTATTACAAAGCTATGTTGTTCTGTTCTTTTTTAAGGGAGTACACTTTAGGTGATGGTAAGGTGTCGTTTCCTGTGAATCTGACTTTACAAGGTGATGTGACAATTGTGGTGTATCATGGCCGATCTACCCTGGGAGGGAAGGTTCAAGGAAAAATGACTTCCATGAGAGTGTTCATGTTACAGTTTCACACCGGATTCATCAAGACATCAGCACAGAAACTCAAGTACTCACGGTAGGGCCATCAGTGAATTACATCTAGGATATGTAGTTTGAGTGCTCACACATACATATATGACTTTTATAATGATACAGTGTCTAAAATTCTAAACTTCAGACTGGCTATGGAAGGAGGATATTTCCTATTATATCAGGATTTGGTATTGCAACCCCTGCTGCCATGTCCCACAGATACCAATATATACTGTTGTTGTTGTTGTTGTTGTTATTATTATCATCATACTTATGTACATACAGTGGAAACCCGTTAAGCTGGTCACCAACGGGCCATGACTGACTGACTGAAATTTTGTTTAGACCAGAATAAAGTGGCCATAATATTGAGGTGGCCATATTAACAGGGCAGGGTCCCACTCTATTTGCATACTTTATTGAATCTCCTCTTTGGGGCTTTTAAGGAGCAAGAGATAATTAACTAAATTAGATTAGCTCATGAATCTGTCATTATTGTTGTTTCTTTTGTTTTTCTGTAGAGATGAGTTGGATATCAATAAAGATGATGAAAGTAAGTTCACTACACGGTTTAATGTAACACTGGATATCAGTGTTGACGCTGAGGAAGTCAACAATGCCACTCACACATGGGACACACTCAAGGTGGAGAAACTCTTTCCACAAGTTTGCTTTTCTACTAAAGAAGAGTATCTGGAATGTCAGGAAGAATTTGGTGAGTATAGATAATTATTATTAAAACTTTGTCATTTTTTACCTGATGCGATTAGATAATTGACAATAAAGTTGACAGTTACTTGTGATAATACATTGTTCGTGCCTAGTCTTATGCAGCGCTTTCATTTCATCCCGACCAAGGGACTCTTCAGAGACCTTTCTACTTGGCACTACAGTATCATGTAACCACCTGGGGGGGGGGGGGGGGGAGAGGGGACTCCCATGTAAAAAGGATGGGGTTAGGGGTTGAAAAAGCAGTTTTGCTACACCCTAGAGTGTTCAGCCTGCGGTACCTTTTATGGTATTGAGCTGAAAAAAATAGGAGACAGGAGATAATGTGTTGTTTTAGAATTGGTACCTCTTGGGGGTGAAAAGAAATTTTAAACCACATCCCCCCAAGGTAACCACACTTTCATCTCTCTGTTCTATCTACTTATTCAACTTTCGCATGTTTGTTTTTCACAGTGAATGCAGACGATCGGGAATCAAACATGGTGTTCAACATCAAATCAAACGAAGTAGAAGAGGATGGTGAAAATGAAGTACTTCAGGTTCCAGCTGAGACTGCAGAGTCTGACAACTCAGATGGAGGAACAGCCAGTAAACCAAACAAAAACTTTCTTTCAGCAATTAACTGGCAGGAAGGTGATGTCAAACCAGCAGTGTATCATGAAGATTCCATTGATGACAGTGATGATGACTTTGAGAACCTGCGCAATAAGGATCGTACTAATGCTGCAAAATCGACATCCCAGACTCATGATTTCTTCTCTGAGAGAGAAGGTGTTGGGAACAATGTGGAGGAGGATTTAGATTTGTTTAATTTGAAATCACCGTCAAATGGTGAATTCAGTGAAGACTTGTTTAATTTCAAGTCTGATGGTGATCCTAATGGCCATCTGTTTAATTTGGAGGATGATTCTGATTCGGATGAACCAGTCTCTGGTGATTATTCCTCTAACAATGTTGACCTGCTCAACTTAGGAACCCAAGGTGTGGGTACAGAGCCCACTTTTAATATAGCAGTGGTCGATGATATGGGAGTCGACCTGCTCAATTTATCACGCGGTGGGAGTAGGGACAGTCAAAATGTGGACCTGTTCAGTGGG
This sequence comes from Orbicella faveolata, assembly GCF_042242905.1. Lineage (NCBI taxonomy): Eukaryota > Metazoa > Cnidaria > Anthozoa > Scleractinia > Merulinidae > Orbicella > Orbicella faveolata. The sequence continues at coordinate 4,103,985 of NW_028301541.1, forward strand.
ACAGAAAAAAGCCCTCACCGAACAATGAAACGAAATAAGAGTGCTGATGATGTGCTAAGTCCAGGGTTTCATGAAGATGAAGAGTTTTTCAATCAGATGGGAAGTCGAAGTTCAAGTTCGAGCAGGGAGAATGTGACTTCCTTCACAGTCACTGGTGTAGACTCTCTTGGGGGAAGTGCCAATAAACCTGCTTCCCCTGACTTATTTGACCCCTTTAGCTCTAAGAGTCCTAGCGAGAAGCCATCTAATGAATTTGATCTCTTCGCTGGCAAGCCAGTTGACAGTAAAACTGAAACGTTTGATCCTTTTGGTGGTAAATCAGCTCAGGGGAGTGGCAGCACAGAGACATTTCAGCCATTTGGTTGTAAAGGCAGTGGAACAAACTTGGCCACATTTGATCCATTTGGAACAAGTTCCTCAGAGGCAAGCAATGACCTTTTTGGAATTACCACTTCCCAGGTTCCTAGCACAACATCCCAGGCCCAGAAAAAGAGTAACACTGACTTATTTGGGGACTGGGGCAACTCTTCAGCTGCAACACTTCAACCAGCTAGAGTCCCCTCACCCACTCCCCCAAGAAAGCCAAACGGTCCTGCGTCACAGAACAAAGTTAAGGCCGCACCAACTGATCCTTTCTCTGACTTTGGAAATTTGAAGTCCAGTTTACCAAAGGCTTCAACAACGGCTACACCTACTTCACAGCAAGCCCAGAAGAAGCCTGGGCCTAGTATTAGTGCCAATCCTTCTTGGTCTCGCCCAGCTCAGCAACCCTCTTGGCAGTCTGGGGCTAAACCTGGTGGGTCACCTAAAGTTCAAAAGAAGCCAAATTACACACCTTCTTACTCAACGTCAGGTGGTTCAGGGGTGTTTGGAAACTATGGACAAAAATGGAGCGGTGAGTGTAAACAAATTACCCAAAATACTTGAGTTATGATTCATCATGAGAACAATTTATTTTATGGCTTGTGTTTGTAGCCGATATAACGTGTACTCTGATTGACTTATTCTAGGGCATGATTCTCCAGTAATGCCCACGGGCCGATTATGGGCCTACAAAAACAAAGCAAAAGCCATGTAATAAACAACTTATTAACCTCCAGCGTTCGGTCTTTAGGGGAAAATCTCAAACCTTGGCCTTGCCATATTAGTCTTGGTTTGACATTTTCCCGTAAAGACCTCACTCTCGTTTAATAAGTAGTTATTATTCAATTTTTAAGACGGTGCAGACTACAGCAGCTACACAACGTTGAATTGGGGGCCAGAGGTATCAAAGAATTATCACTACATGATGTCAAATACACAGAATAAGAGGTTAAATATCGCAGTGTTGTTTTCGAAGTGTCTCGGCTACCTTTGTCATCTATTGTTAATAAAGTGGTAGCCTGCACATGTTGTACAGCTGACGGTTTCGTCACCACAGAGCAAAATTAAACTCAAAAATGATTACTTACCATCAACATTTTGCTTATACTAGTTGCCTTTATATGAGGCAGCAAAGATTCTTGACTAAGGTGTAAGTGCTATTTTACGACATAAAGATCGCAATTTTCATCAGTTTGATGGATTGATTTCACCTTGCAGCCCCGAAACCAGTTGGCAAACATGAGTTTAGCGACATTCTCGATGCACAAGGCTTTAAACCTACAAGTGATCAAGAGTCACAAACACTGAGCTCACTAAAGAAAGAACAAAACAAGCCGGAGGACCCCATCAAGGCCAAGGTAAACTATAAGAACGATTTTACCCACCTGGTTTGACTACCTTGGAGAATTTATTTTCTTATAACGAAGTTTATAGAAAAAATTGCCTGCCAGTGAAAGATAATTACCTCCCTGCAGGAAACCTTAATGAAACCGTTGTTGATTTCCTGTGCGCTTGTTCTGTGGCTCTTTTTGAGATCTTACTGGAAGAAAATGATTTCTTGAACAATTTTTTTTTTAATTTTATTTTGCAATGCACTTTAATCACTTACAATACAATATGGACATTACTTACAAGCTACAGTTACATATCATACAATATAGACACTACCTATAATACTACAGCTACTAACAAATACTAACATTACTTACAAAACGTATTACTTAACAATTACAGATTTTACAATTACGGTTTCATTTTATTGAACAGTTACGTTATGAGCTCGAGATTGCTATCACACAAAAAAATCGAGAGCAAATCTAATTGTTTTAGTATATCTTCTATTCGTTTAAAAATTGAGCTTGTGCAACAATACTTTAACATTATTTTGTTAGCAAACATAACGTGAAAAATATACATTTTATCTGAATGATTTATCCTTGCTTTAAGGTGAATGAATGGGCCGAAGGTAAAAGAGGCAACATAAGGGCCTTGCTTTGTTCTCTTCATCTTATTTTGTGGGAAGAGGAGGCTAGATGGAAACCATGTGGAATGCACAATCTTGTTCAACCTGATCAGGTGACGTAATCATATGCTGATACTGAAGTATGGCAACCGTGTAGCACCTGTAAAGGGCGGGGCTTGGGGTGGAGGGGAGGTTTAAATCATTTTAGATCATGACTGTTTTCATGAAGTGTTAATGATTGGTATTCACTAACAGTACAACCACGTTCAGACTGAAAAGGTGAATTTCCCTGGGTAAAAATACATGATTGGGGGTGGGAGCCTATTTTAATGAACAGCTGAAAGGGAGGTTTATCAGAAGGGAGGCCAATTTATAAAATACAATGTATTGCCGCTTTTCATGTGACGTCATCATTTTCCAAGATAAAATATTACCAATCCTTCTGAAGTTTTAGTTTCATCACACGTAAGGCCCTCTAATAACTTGACGTTTTGCAGCGTTTAAGCTCGACAGGGTTCCTCATTTTGAAATAGGGCACGTTTGAATTTCCAAGTTAATGCGTTGCGTGACATTAAAATGGCGGCCCGATAAGGTTCTCGAGTAGGTCAAAAAGATGAGTTATTGCTCAAGTTTTTACTAACTAAACAGTTGTTGCTCTATAAGAAGTGTTAATTTCAATGTGTTGGAGCTCTAGAGTAATAACTTTTTGTTTCAGTAGCAAAGCTCGATGACAGATGTTTCTGTTACTTTACGGCCGCCATGTTTGTGTCCCTCCGAGGGGCACCAACATGGCGACTCCATACAAAGCTCTATAATTTTGAGTGAAACACTTCTTCGAATAACGGGAGAATGAAAAACCGCACAGACCTAAATCTTGGCGAGGTTGTTTATATATCAATCATCTTTCATATCTCAGCTTCTTGACTTAATTCATTGAATGGTTATGACTTTTATTTCTGATGGCGTGACACTGCAAACCAGCCATAGTAGATTGTAATCTACGCTAGTAATTAGGGCTATTTGCTTACTCTTTAAAGCTGTTGTTTTTGCTTAAAATTTTATTCCAGTTCTGACTTACAGAAAAGCCAAATGTTAGAACTGTAGCATATATGAAGACGAGGTGTCATGCACAATTTCCATGAATTAGTATAAAAACCCGTAATAACTTTTATTTCAGGTGAAGAAATGGTTCAGAAAAGCTGTCCTCTCTGTTCATCCTGACAAGGTAGCTAGTTCTCATTTAATCAACTTGTCATGTGTGGCTTCCATAGTGCTCCATCAACACAATCGGTTCAAATAAGTAACACTTACTTGTCTCCTCACCCATCCGTATGTAAAATGCCGGTTATAAGCCCGAGGCTCCACAACTTTGTCAAGTTACTGGTTGTAGGGGGGATGTAAACGGCATACAAACTGTTTGGAATGAGCTGACAAATAAATTAAGTTTCTAATCTTTTCTCAGTGGTTAAACGTTTTTGATTACCATATAGACTCTATTATTTGAGGTTACTGCACTATTGTCTGTGAAAATTGAGTTAAAAGGTAAAGTCTGCATACGAACCAAAAAAAAAAAGTAGCCCATCGGGCCGGAGCTTATCCCGGTTACTGTAGCGCGAAGTATTTCTACTCCCTCCCCTGGTTGGGATGCTAGTCCATCACAGGGTTACCCCCAGCATAAAATTCGCCGGTATCCATTCATACACCTGGGTGGAGAAAGGTACTGTGAGAGTTAAGTGTCTTGCCCAAGAACACAACACAATGTACTCAGCCAGGACTCGAACCCGAACTCGATCCGGAGACGAGTGCACTAACCATGAGGCCACCGCGCCTCCCACCTGTTAAAATTAAGTGAACACATAAAAGCTGGATTAGCCGGGGCTTACATCAACCGTGTTACTTTTCTGTTGTCGGAAGATCTTGGTAACATTTTGATGCACGTTCTCCATTTCAGTTGGTTGGCTGCCCAGAGGAACCACTCGCACGCGCAATTTTTATGGAATTGAATGATGCCTGGGCAATATTTGAACAGGAAGGATCTAAACCATTATATTAGAGTAATCACGAGACGATACTGCAAAGTTGATGTCGAAGGAAGAACTAGTGGTTTGCATTTGAAAAAGTGCCTGTTAAGTAGTGCAGTGCATTTGCTGTGTACATAGATAGAATTCTTGCGTGGGAATGGCTGAGTGAAATAAGTGTTACAGTGAAGATACTGTTGCCAGCAGAATAACTATCCACTAAGGAGGAGACTATGTGTATTTCCAAAAATTGTGATTAGAAACTTGAGTCCAAGAGTAACCAAGAATATTACACAAGGTTCTGTACATGTAGAGGTAACTGATTTTAAATAATTATGATTTTAATATCTCCAGGAGTAATGTTGGAGCCTATTCGGATCATTTTAGTTTACTGATCCTTCAAAGCGGTTATCCGACGTAATACCTTATTTCTAGACTTCATTAACATAGATCTAAAGGTTAATTGTCATGTCGATATAGTGCTATGTTTGCGTGATGTAGCATTTAATAATTTGGGACCACCTTACGTAAATGTCATACAAAGAGTATTTAAGTGGCTGTTCTGGGCTCTTAAAGTAGGGAAAATGAGATTGTGAATGATTTAAGTGAAGGACGAAAAAGAAAAGGGCTTTTCTTTCTCGTGTTTTTTTCGTTCATTTCCACATGTGTAAGCCTGGAACAGTCGGGCTAGTGTTTTAGTGCAATTTTAAAATTCTCAGATTTGAGATCACTTGAAAGCGATATCGAACGTGTTCCAAGGTGAAAACTATTGCTGTATATCGATTGATTGCAAAATTGTTGTCATTTTAGACGAGTATGTAAATGGCTTGTTTTGGAAGTGTACTCGTAGAATATTACAGCTGGTATTTAACCCTTTGAGCCCCAATTACGCATATATGCGTAACTAATGGTCGTGCTCTTTGTACCACTTGTGACGTCAGCAATTTAAATTTCATCAGATATTCTTGATAAGCAGATAGTAGTACTAGGCTAAGCCTTTCCGCACAATGGTCAGGTTTAGATATCGACGACATTCCGACGTCGCAAATCGAAAAACGTTATCAGTTTTGGTGCAAAAACGGTGGTAAAATGGTCCACCATGCCTATAATTGATCAAGGTCCATTTCTAAGCTTCGCCCGTAATTAACATCCAAATTTTCACAGCAGCCAGAAAGAACATGCAACGCAAAAGGTAGTCAGAGTAAAAGGGCCGAGAAAAAAAGAAAGGAAAGGGGTAACAAACAAAATGGAGTCCAAATTTTGGCTTATGCGCATGCCCGGAATTGAAATATTGCTCAATTTTGAACGTAATCCTCGAAAAATCTCTCCTTTTGGTAAAAAAAAAAAGTTTTCTTAGCAAAACTTAGGTTTATTTAGCGTCATGGCTGCCAAAAAAACTGACTAAACGGTTAAACACGATATTTTTTTGACGAAAATTTGGTATTCAAAGGGTTAAGCCACAAAATTGCTCTGTCATCAACAACTGTAGTAACGGGCCAGAAGAGTCACTTTGATATTTCCAGGAAAATAAATGAGAAAACAAAGTTAATTGGGTTTTTTTTTTCTAGAGTACTGCCGCACAACATACACGAGCTTGGTGTCTGTGCATAGAAAGCGGTATCGAACATTGCTACAAACTAACGCACATTGTATTTTAATTATACACAAGTAAAAATGCACAGTTAGCCTGAATAGTTGGTGCAATCAAGAACGAGGCGGAATACAAGGAAATGTAATGTACTTTACACGCGATCTTTTGCTTTTACTTTCCCGATTGTATCTGCTACATAAGCTAGGAACTAATCTTGCTATTTGTCTTAAAATTGGCTTCACTAGCATCTTGGCTAGTGCAGTGATGAAGTGCTCTGGGCCCCGTTTCTCGAAAGCCCGGGAAACTTCTCGGGTCTGTAAAGCCATTTTCAGTTAATCGGTATTTAAAGACAGAGAGGTGTATATGCCTGAAACTTCTTGTATGAAGCGAACCTCTGTTCATATTAAGAATATGTGAATAAAACAGCTCTGTAGTCATAAGGTTTGAGATTTTGCTACCGCTTTTCGGGTGCGAAAACTTTTCGGGACCTTGCAGAAACGGGTCCCTGGTCATAGCTACGCATTCCATCATCAAAATTTGAATTGCATGGTAATTGAGAAACGTTGTCTGCACATTGTGGTACGCAGTGGGAATCTCCATCTCTTTCAGCTATTTACTTGTAATCAGGCCAAAAAGACGCCTGGTCACAGGTTAAGACGAAAACCGATAGGAAATCGAGCAACTTAATTTTTTAGTGGACAAAAAGCTTGTACGAGAATAATTTCAAGTATATTACAGTCTTTTTTGCATTTGATAAAAGCTTAAGAAATATATATTTGTCTGAAATAACACCAAAAACAATTTCCCAGGGGAATTCGAGGAAATAAATTTCAAAGTTCAGAGAAATTTTGCAAATACAGGTAAAAATATTTCCGTCAGTTTCATTTCACCAGTACTTTCAAGTGTTTAATATGGACTTCAAAATTTGTTTTCGACATTTGGTGTTAGATATGATTTCTTTTGAGAGGATATTTAAAACAGTCGCACAGAAGTTTGCGAAACGATGTAAATAATCTCGGTACAAAGTTTTTCTTCACTTGTTAATCGAACTTCTGATGGATTCTCTCTTAACTTTTCACGTTCTTTTAGGTCATCATATCTCTTTGATATAGTGACAGAGGGCCCCGTGTAGGCTAAAAAGACATGTACCATTTCATTTTAAACAAGCAAGGGAAGTCCAAACAAGAGTGTTTGCAACTTCGCGTTTGGCATTTTTTTCTTCTTTTAACTGTTGCTCATTCAATCACTAGCTTGATTGTTTTCCCTTTATTTGTTGTGCACATTTCTCCACCTAAGCTTTGTGTTAAGACTTTTTCCAGTAATTGCCTAACCCCATCGCCCGTCAGAAATTACATGATCTGTCTTAAAAAGTGACGCCATCTAGTTTCTCCTTACAAATAATGGAACTGATAACTGAGGGAAAACTAACTACTGTGGTGAAATCTCCCAACTAGTGTTAAAAGAAATTAATGGAGACCGATAGGGAGAATATGTATGTTAATATCAGGGTTAGTAGTATAGTACAACGCTCATTATAATCTAATATTTTCGTTCGCGCTCGATTGGTCCAATCGCGTCACGTGACTGAACATGCCCTAGCTAACTGGGGAATATCCGAGAGATATTCCCCAGTTTTCAAAACGCGCGTATTGCGAAAAATATTTGAAAGATAATAAGCATAACAGTCTCCATTTGACGCGAAAATATGCGTGAATATTTGTCAAAGGACATTACCCGTGTTCGTCAACGCTCAGTTTTCTTCGGGCTATCGGAAAACTGTTCGCTTCTCGTCTTGTCGGATATTTGTCCAGGGACAAATTCTCGCGCCAAATGGAAGCCATTGTTAATATGTTGTAGAATTCGCGAGATGTATCTATTGTAGATGCTTTATCCATATCAGACATTCAATAAAATGACACTCAACTATTAAGTGTCCGTCCCATTAAAGGATCCGTTTAAGAAAGGTTTGCTGTTTCTATTTCTATGCTCCATATTAGTCGTTATTGGAGGTTTTAGTTAAGATTTTAGGCCCCCGCGTCCACACTACGCCGGAGAAATTTGAAAACGCAGCTTGATTTCTACGGTTAGGCCTACCGTCCACACTAATCCGTCACGAAAACGGAGCTTTTCGAAAACGCTTTTTAAACCGGAGAAATGCTATAGTCATGACATTCCCCCGCCTTAGTTTTCCTCAAACACAAAATGGCCGGTGATTCCACTGGCGTAGTTTGGAAAGAAAACATCTGATGCGTTTTCAGAGTGAAACCTCCATTTTCATATTCCTCCAGCGGTGTGGACGAAGCCTTAGACCGCACAAGAAAATCCCGCATAAAACCCGCATCAGTTCGGTAGAGTACATAACTTCTTTCGGATTGGGGTAAATTTGGCTCACTGGAGCTGTGACAATGAAATGAGGGCTATTACACTCCCGGGTCATAGAATTGCAAGTGTCCTTACTGAGGGAGACTGCTGGACAGCAAACTTGCAGATGATGCCAACAATAACCTTTTATTTAGTTTTAAATTGCTATTCTTTGTACAAGAATTAAAGAAGTTACCTTAAATTTAGAAGGACTACAACAAAACTTGATAACTACTCTCTCTTTCCCAACTTTAATAAATCGCAAATGGTCGAATTTTGTAAGCTTTTTTAACTCTATTTTACCGTAAAGATTCGATTTAGCGCCCGGGTGCTTAATAAATTCTAGTGACGCTCATTCGGATTGGTGTTTTAACTGTTTTATTGACTTAAACTATCAATCATAATGGAACTAACTCCTCACACTGAGCGACAACATTGAGAAAAGAAAACGTAAAAAAAGCACTGTCGTCCCCAGAGCTGCCCGTCCATCTAAGCCGGGGAGCCCTTGGCACGAGCAAAAAGTGCACAAGGTCTCACGGTATGGGGGACAGGAGGCTCTGTGGTCAAGACTGGCGTTAATTTAATAGGATAGACGTGATTGTAAACAGAAACTTCGACTGGAAGACAGGATAATCAAGGGGTGCTTAATCAAAACATCACGATACCTTCAAGACTTAATCTTGCTTTCAGAGCTTCGCTACACTTTGTTGAACCAGTTGGTAGCCAGATTGTCCAGTGCCCAGACTCCGTTTTTCTCCCGAATAGTAAGAATGTCTGGGTACTAGATTCCGATTAAACGTTCTTTTGCAACATCGTATATAATATGAAGCTGACGCAAGAACTGAGCAATCCTCGGATTGGACAATAAAACTCGGAAAATATACCGAAGTGTGTCAGAAGATTTGCAATAAACTTAACTTGTTCCTGACTAGTTCAAGGAGTAACGTTCTTTGTACATGATTGAAGCCTCTTTCTTTTACAGCGATTTACTAATTTTTGTCAAATTCCTTGAATTAATTTGCGTTCACAATGTGTGAACTAAATATTTTTTCCATCTGATCATGTTACTCTCCACGTTTTCACCTCGTTTCTATCCAAGTGTCGTGAAGCAGAGTTCTATGCGCAAAAAGTGAGTTGCATTTATTACTAGGAAGGTTATGTTCGCGTTAGATTATGCATATTCCCCCAAGAGTGATGACATCTTGGCTCGATTTCCGCCCATCTATCGAGTGCGATAATGAAGCTAGCCTCTTTTACGCAGCCTCTCTTTGGGTTCGTCACGCAATCTTCCTCCCCGATGGGAAGAACATTGCGTGGCGTTCCCAAAGAGCGTCTGCGTGGGAGGCTATAGTGAAGCCTATGCCATGGAACATCTGCGCAATTGCCTTCCTTGCGGACACTACAGAAATCACCAGCTGGTTTCTCGTAGCCATTTCAGACAGCTTTCAGCGTCCAAAGAGGTACGAAACTCTGTTTTCCATTGGGTATATATATTCATATTAGCAACTGCAATTGGTCGCATACACAAAAAGACAATCGCTTACGCGCCGTATTTTACGGATCACACATCAACGTGAAAGCAATCTCTCTCGAATGTCTCGTGCACAGGGCGTGGTCCGTTTGTGTCCCATCTGAGCGTGCAAAGATGAGTGTAAATCGCACTAAACCGCGGCCTGCTTGGCGGCAAAATGTCCCAGCATTCCTTCATTAAAACGAAAATTCTAGCAGGACAGTCCGCTGGACAAAGCAGTAAATCATGTTCTCTAATACGCTCCATAACTTCCTCGTCCGTGAACCCTTCATAAGGCCTTAAACCGAAAGAAAATATTTCCCAAAGGATCACTCCGAAGGACCATATATCTGTCTCTACAGTGAACCTGTAATTTAGGATCCCTTCAGGGGCCATCCAACGTAGAGGCATCGGGGGCCTATTAGAGCTACGATAATAGTCATTTGAAAAAGGGTTCCTCGATAACGCCACGTCCGTAATTTTGACCGTCATGCGTGGCCCTACCACGCAGTTACGAGCCGCCAAGTCTCCGTGGATGTAATTATGTTGAGACAAATAGTTCATTCCCGCAGCTAATTGAATGGCGATCTGTAACTGATCGTAGTAACTCAGGGTTTCTGGATCATCATCGTCATCGACGGGGCACTCCAGAGGTGAGTTCTCAACCAGGTAATCATATAAAGTACCATACTCTACGCACTCGTACAATATGCACGTAGGAGGTCCGTTGTAGCACATTCCGATGATACTGATGACGTTAGGATGGCTAAACTTGGACCAAGTCTCCGCTTGACGTAAGAAGCATTCCCGGTTACTCGCGGACGAGCTGTTTCGGAGGACTTTTGCCAAGATGGCTCGTGTTGTTTGCACTCCTTCAACTTTTTCCAAGACTTCAACTTTTTCCAAGACTTCGCCTTTGTACAGTTTGCCAAATTCTCCTTCACCCAAATCATTTAGAAATCTGACAGTCTCTCGGCGCATTTCTTTGATCTGAGAAGCAAAATTGAAAACTTGGAGCAAAAATTGAAGTTTGATTTTTGGGTAGTAAGTTTGAGCTATGGATCGAGGAAGCATTTAATTTTAAGAAAATAAGAAATAAACGCCAACATGACAAAGTGTGGTAAGTCTAGAATTAAACGAAAAACCGTCCGGTAATGATTTTAAGTGCTTAATGAAATATCAAGTAAGGTAAGGTAAACTTAAGGTAAGTAAACCAGCTGCATCACAGTTTACTCATCCTGAAAATTTAAGACTAAATTTTTCAAGTTCGTCGTTTGTAATCCGTGTTAATCTTCTCCATCCTTAACCATCCTTGTTCCTTTATGATTTATTACCTCTTTGAGTTTGGTGTTTTTCTCTCTTAGTAAACTACTATTTTCTGGTTTCCTTCAATTTAAAGGTAATTTTGTAACTCAAAATAACGTGACTGAGCTATAATGTGACTTTTTCTATTTCACTAGTAAAGTAACGTCCGCAAACTTCAATGTGATCGTTGAAAAGACCAACAAGACAAAAGCTCCGCAGAATTCGACATCACCACCACTCCCCACCCACCACTCCCCCACTTCCTACTCAGTTGACGCACCTTAGGGTATGTTGGTTTACCAACAACAGGCACCAGTGGAATAGCCGCTGATTGGCTGGCTTGGTAAATGATCTGTTTATGGTAACGCCAGCAGACGAAGATGACGACAGAAGAGAACGCAACGCCGAAGAGCAAACACGGTATGACTGTGTACAGAATACTCACTACCTGTACTGGCAGAGATTTGGCGGACGGATCATCTGAAAAATCACATCAATTTGTTACGAAGATGTTCAAGTTTGTGCTTCTCAAACCTACTAATAATTCATTATGTTTAAAGGAGCCACGTCACGGTTTGAGCATCTTGAAAGGCTTAGGCTAAATCTTTCAAGTTTGGCTTTTGTAATCTGTGTTAATCTTCTCCATCCTTAACCATCCTTGTTCATTTAAGGCTTATTATTATCTCTTTGGTGTTTTTCTACCTTAGTAGGTAACTATTTTCAGGTTTCTTTCAATTTGAAGGTAATTTTGTACGTGGCCAAAATAACTCAAAATACCGCGACAGAGCTCCTGTAAGCAAAGAAAATCAAGACAGTGACGGTGTTTGGGTATCTGGTCTTAATAAGCATAAATGTTCACGATTTAGTTTTAACACAAATATATCAAACACCTCGACGTTCGTCAAAAATACTCCGCTGTGCATCGCACAATCTTTCGTGTTTGATATATTACTAAGGAGCCTCAGAAATTTGCGTTCTCTTCGTAGAGGCCCTCGGAAAGTTTCCGACTCTCATTACCCAATCAAAATCCCGCGCGAGCACTCACGAGCACAACGACAAAGAATCTCTGACATTAGTCTCCAGTCTTTTCGTATTTTTTGTACAAACTTACAAATAAGGTAAGTCACGTGGTATAATCAGCTGGAGAGAATTTCAAGAGGGAAAAACAAACTGAAAACGTGGTGAGTGTTACGCTAAAATGATAATATAAGAGAACAAACTCCTTGCTCGTGAACAATTTGGTTTTCGCCCAAACCTTTCAACTAAGGTGGCCCTTGCTCATTTTACTGAGAACATTTTAGATAATATGGACAACGGGTTTGTTACTTGTTCCGTGTTCCTCGACCTCAGCAACGCATTCGATACAGTCGACCACCAACTTTTGCTCAAGAAAATGAAATCTCTAGGTTTGGATAACAATTCCATGGATTGGTTAAAGTCCTATCCCTCTGCTCGTAACAGCCTTTCATCTGCTTTTATCCACTGGACTTCCACTACTTAACTAAAAAACCCGTGTCTTGAGTCAAATAATGATTTATCTGGAGCGAACTGCAGAAACAAGCTAACTTCGGTACGTGTAACGGAACGCTTTGCTATACGACGTGCACAACAAAGAAAACCATTCTTAACCAAACCTGGTGCCCGTTTCTCGAAAGCTACGGAAACTTTTCGGGCCCGATAAACCACTTTTAGTTATTCGGTATTTAAAGACAGAGAGGTGTATACGCCTGAAACTTCTTGTACGGAACGCAACCTCTGTTTCTATTCAGAATATGTGAATAACTCAGCTCTGTAGTCATAAAGTTTGAGATTTTGCTACGGCTTTCCGGCTGCGAAAACTTTTCGGGACCTTCGAGAAACGGGTCCCAGATGCAAATGCGTTGCGTGACGTTACAAACAACATCATTGTCACGCAATACGTTGAGTTCTGCTCCAGCTTCACACTTTCTTTAGTCAAGCAACAACTCACAAGATTTCCGTATACCCCAACGGAGGAAGAAACCACAGTTAACTTACCACAACTTGGAATATCACAAAAATCAAACTTGGTGTCTGCATCGGTAGTAAAACACCAAGGTTTCTTCTTTTTTCCTCCAGGATTTCGACAAAAGTTATGTCCACCAGCAAGCTCTGGATAATCTTCTGTTGATATAATGTGGTGATGAGGATCTGAAGAATTCCACCTCTGACACACAAGGCCTTTCTCTGTCACGCTCACATTAGCACGGAAATTTTCTCCCTTATCAGTGTAACAGCCAGTGAAGGGTGAGGCTGAAATTGTAAAAAAATAGAACGTAAAAATGGTGAGGCTCTAGATCTTGAACCTGTCTACAAAAAGTGAGTAAAATACTACTCAACAGCTTTCATTTAAATGGTCACACATTAGGGTTTCACACACAGACTTAAAAGTTAGAACCACCTTGTACAACATACATGTACTGCTCAACAGCTTTCATTTGAATAGTCAAACAGAAGGATTTCATCCACAGACTTAAAAGTTAGAACCACCTTGTGCAACAAAATAAACCACATTAATTGACTATAGACTTTCAGGGAAAGAAAGCAGAAAAACATCAACACTAACCTTTACTTCGTACTTCAACAGGATTTTGAATCCTCTGCTCAGTGACCCCCAGTTTTATACAATTTTCTCCAGCCTTTGAACTTTTGCGAGGCAAAGTGGAACACTCTGGGAACAAAAGTTTCTGCAGTTTTGCTCTCTTTGCAAAAATATATTCTTTGGCACAAATCTTGGTACGAAGGGTTTCACATTCCTCGTAGCAAATTTGCCGTTTCTTTGGAACACGAGATGTTTTGTCACAGCTTGGAAACTGGAAATGACACAGTAGAGGTTGTACGAAAGGTCGACAGTGTTCACTGATTTTTTTCAAATGCCGGATGTTGTTATATGCAGTGCTTAGTTTTATCTCAAAGTTTTCCAGTCTTTCATAACTTTTTAGGTAGATAGGTTGTCCCTTCAAGTATTTTGAGCAAACAGAGCCATTATAAATGACACAAGAGCCATTTTCTGGAAGAGGTGAAGGTGTGGGAATTTCCCTGTGGAAAAAAAGAGAAATAATTGGGTGAAAAATCAGAGCATTGGAAGACTGTGGGCAATCACCATACTCAAAGTAAAATGAAACATAACCTATTTACAGCCATATATTATGTATTTATTCGATGAAGCACACTGGGTACTTATTAAATTTTTGGACCTTCAGAGTCTGTGGGCACTTATTTGAGGCAAATTAATGTTATTACTAGAGCTAACAATATAATATGGTGCTTTGTTAAATGTTGTTTCTCTTAATGCGAGAGCAGGTAAAATATAACAAATCCTCCTATCTGATTGGTTCCGAGAGCAGGCAGAATTGTCCCAAATCCATCAACCTGCTTGTGTTGTTGATAAATTATTCTCAAACTTATTAATAATTCATCAAGTTAAAACAAAGAAAATCACAACCATAAAGGAGGTTTAGATATCCCGTCTTAATTAGAATAAATTTTGACAATATTACTTCTCCGTTTACTCCTTAGTTTTTGTTTTGATTGAGAAGATATATCAAACACTCAACACAGTGTTTCAAGGGCTATCCAAACACCTCGAATTTCATCAAAAATACTTTGCTGCATGTCGTATTTTCAACTCTCTTCTCAGTGTTTGGACATTCCAGTGAAACACTGTCTCTCGTGTTTGATATATTACGTGATAATTGTCTATCCTTTGCCTTTTGTACAGTATTTTTGAGATCTACTTACAAATCATTAGCTGTTGGTTTGTCCTTTCCCTGATCAAATCCACTGTGCTGAGGATTTGATTGTTTGGAGTATTTAGGAAAAAGGCCTGCAAAGAAATGATCAATGAACAGAAAAATGAAATACACAACTGGACAAGGTCTCAGAGGAGAAGATGTACTGGCATGACTAATGCTTTAACCCTTTCAGCCCTAAATTGCTGGGGCTTTTTTTCCAATTTAATAAATTACATAGACCCCCTACCCTCATGTATGAGATACCGTACAGATACCATACAGCTCTCAATGAGTAGGTTAATAACAACTGCACTAGAAGCTGCATAATTATTGTAGAAAAAAGTTCCTAAAGGGATGGTGAATTATATCATGTAAGAGGGGGGAGGGGGGGGGGGGGGGTAAGGCTGTGGTCTAAGAAAAAATACAAGGAGCCCAAAGGTTCCTAACCATGAAATCCTGGGGGCCCAGCACTTAGGCTGCATAATTATTGTAAAAAAAGTTCCTAAAGGGATGGTGAACTATACCATATAAGAGGGGGGGAGGGGGGGAGGCAAGACTGTGGTCTAAGAAAAAATACAAGGAGCTCAAAGGTTCCTAACCATGAAATCCTGGGGGCCCAGCACTTAGGCTGCATAATTATTGTAAAAAAAGTTCCTAAAGGGATGGTGAACTATACCATATAAGAGGGGGGGAGGGGGGGAGGCAAGACTGTGGTCTAAGAAAAAATACAAGGAGCTCAAAGGTTCCTAACCATGAAATACTGGGGGCCCAGCACTTGACCTTATATAAACGTTTTTCCAGTCACCCAAAGGTTTAATGAGTAGCTCTTCACAAGATTGAGAATGTCGCCAAACTCGGCCAGAATTGATCCAAACACACGAGTGCTCTCCCAAGGCAAAAGGGTTAAAACAAGTCTGGAATTGGCTGAAATGATTTCTCACTAACTCACAAACCTATTACACATTTGTAACAGGAGTTACTCTGTGCCGGCAACATTTAACACTGCACTGCCAAGAAAGCCACAGCTGAAAATTGGCAAAACAAATTATTTAACAAAATCAGAGCCATGTGAAAGTACTGCAAAAAAACTTTTGTCTGCATGGTAATCTCAGCTGTTTTCAACTGAGCATTTTACTGTTTACTAGTGATGTTAATGTATCTATGCCACTGCATACCTTGTGTAGTAAAAGTAGTGGTCGTTCTACTGGAAGGTACTGGAACAGAGGGAGGTGACTTGTTTTCTAGAGACAAAATTTAAAACTCTCTCAATAACCAATCACGTACAGCAAACATACTACTTACATTAAGACAGATTCCACACAAAAGTTCAAGCAATAAGTACAAAAATTATTTCCTAAAAATCTACTCATAGCACGGTAACTTTTGGAATGCTATTTGAAACTACTCATTTTACACCGTAGCTCATTTCTCTAAGTGACCCAGCGATTAAATTCTCAAGTATTCTCGGGAAAGTACATGTATTATGTCAAACTTCCCAAGAATGCTTAAAGTGTGTGTCATTGTGTTTCAAACTAACGCGAAACGTCTGTTTTAATTAAAATATGGATAACTTAAAGTTCAATTTTCCCTCTTGGGTCAGCTTGAGAGCTTAAGTCTCGATAAGTTCTTCTTAACTGTATTCAAAATATTACCATGCCATGATGTTTTTTTGGTAACGTAATTTTTGCCATTATTGCTCAAATGTCCTGTGGAAATCATCTTAAATAGCCACTATTGATCCTAGTTGATGTCGCTTTTTTTTTTTGGGTGGTTGCATGCACCCTTGGTTTTAGCTGCGGATTCAAAAAAGTGAACACATGATGACAAACATCTCCTGCCCACAGTTTGAAGCACAGCTGTTGCAAATTCCTCAAAAGAACCAAGTTCAAGGCAAATTTTGTCCATGCAATGGGTTTTGCATCACTCAAACTCTTCTCTGCAGCATATCTTGAATTGCATATTACTAGAAAGATCGAAACTCAACAAACTTGAAAACAAACTGTGAAGCACCTTCCCCGACGGCAAGAGATTCACTCATCACACAATCATGAAATTTGTCCTCACGTAATCACTGTTTTTGAATCCATGAATGAAACCTACAGTGCATGCAACCACTTGAAAAAAAGAGCCATTTGAACCGATGTCTGGGATCAATAGCACTACACGTCATTAACTAACAACTAACCACGACATACAAACATACATGAAGATTATTTCAGGGTAATTTAACGTATATGGAGGAGAACAAAGAAGTAAAAAAAAAATATTTCAGTTGCTACATGCACTAGATGAAGACAGCAGCCAAAGAAAAGGGTATTCAGATCTTAATCTTAGTCAAATAAACTGCAGTCCAAAATAAGTACAATTAAAATAAGGTGTTTCCCTAGTTCAATGAGCTAGTTTTATCTGCTCACTATAAAGGGGAAATCACTAGCTAACAACTTTAAGGAAGCAATTGTTGTATCTTTTCCAATCAATATTTTCATGTTACAATTTGACACTGAGGAAGAATAAAGGACAGCCAGCTGGCTATCAGCCTGGCCAAAGAGATTTGTTACAGAAGGTGCCAAATTGTCTACTCTTTGTTTATTTTGGAGTTTAATTTAACTACAGCACAATTAAGTATTTGAGAGGCACTTGTGAATCAATTTGTGATAATCCTCCTGGCATTACTGAGGAACAAAGATGAATATAGGTGGTAGAACAATGCATCTGGGGTACAACTATTTCAACCAAGGTTACCCAACAAAATTTAGTTTGAACAACAGAAAATCTGATATGTTATCAATAATTTTAAGACAGTTTATCAATGTCATCAAGCTGACACTACATAAAAAAAATTGATAATATTCTTGGGTGGCCTTGGTTAGAGTAGTCGCATTGTAATTCTTTCAGACTCGAAGATTAATATCTAATTGAAACAAAATAACAAAAGAAAACAAACTCTCCCACCTAGCACAATCCAAAATATATTTAATACTTAAGGACAAGGAAAGATCTGTCCGTTGATATAAAAACTAAATAAAATTATAAACTTACCAAGTGTTGACTTGCTTTGAGGGGTCGTGGGTTTTATACCTTCTATAAAGTAACATGAAATACATGTATTAGGAAGATGTCTACATTTTGAGAATTGAGATATAAATCACCTCTGGGAGTCAAAATCACAGTTTTGTGTGCCATGAATAAAACAATATTATTATTAATATTAAAATCCTGTCTGTCACAAGGAAAAATGTTTTTTACAGCTCATCTCCAAAAGAATGTTTGCCTAAACTTTCACAATTTGTACACCCCTAAATTCTAAAACTTTTCTTGTACGGAGAGAGGTAGGGGAGGGGCGGGTGAATGTTTTAAGTTTTTAAGTCACAAAAAAACCCTTACTACTAACAGTAGTTTCTACTCAACATTATAGGTACAAAAAATAATGTTGCATGGTCCCTGCAGCTTGTCATCCACTAATAACAATGAGGGTGTCTTGTGGTACAAAAATCATTACCACCTTTTATTTGCACCATAAATAATAATAATAATAAATAATAACAATAGCAAAGGTGACAATGAGACCTCCAAAACAGTAAAACATTGCAGACAACACATAATATGATGTCAGAACTTAACAATGACTAAGACGCCAGGTTTCAGACAGATTTCTTTTCTTTATATATTTAATAATTTAGCAATTCACTAAGTTCAAAGATACACAGTACCTGATTTTATTAATTAACATCATTTTTAAAAATATCATATTACTGCTGTGGCATGTTGCAAGACTTTCAAACAAGACTGCACAGTCTTAAAAACAATGCAAAAAAGCCTGTATAAAAAATTTTGGCCTGATTACCTTGAGAACTTATGATCTTCTCTAGAATCTGAATAAGTCTACCAAGATCTAAACAAGGTTGGTGAGGTCTAGACAAGTTTGCCAAGATAGCAGTGAGCATCTTTCCATTATATCACTGAGGCATGAAAATCTAGCCAAAACCTTTATGAGATCTCGACATCACCTCAATGAAAGTTTTCTCCGAGTAATTTTGATGCAAAGGAGGAGATGGCTAAGCATACATGTACTTAATGTAAACATACCATTCACAACAAGAAAAGCTTGTATTCTTGCTGTTCCCACTGAATTATTTGCTACGCATGTGTAAGATCCAGCATCGCTCAGCTTCAACTGGCGGTTCCTTAGCTTTGAACCCCAATCCCTAATAATATATCATACAGAACAACACACAAAATTAAAACAAGTAGAGTAAGAAAGGTTATATATGATAAAATACCCTATGATCAAAAAAGTTTGGGTACGGTTCATCTTATAAGCCAAAACTTTCCGATCCCAGCCCTACTAGGCAGTCAATTACTGCATATTAAATACTACCAACAACACTAAGGACACAACACAAGGACTTTCACTGAAAATGCCACCAACCCTCACACTTATTTACTGGGTGAGGGAAAAATTACATTTTGATAACTGCTATTATTTCACAAAGCCCCTAAAAACATGGATCAGTGACTGAAGAGCAAGGAAAGACCCAACACTACTAGCCTAGATGTAGCTGTTGGACCTGACTTTGGTTACATCCAACAGTGGTACAGTACACACCTGTCAATGATACTGAACAATCCACTCTTGTTTTTTATTATTTTCCCATTCTTGTACCATGTGATACCTGGTTTGGGAGAACCACTCACGTAACACTTGAACTGCACTCTGCCTCCTACCTCTGCTGTTTGATTTAGAAGAGGTTTGTTAAAAGCTGGAGCTGTAAAAAAAAGAAGCAAAAGTTTCTCATACTTGCAATTCGACGCACCAGTTTTGGTTTTTCTTGGAGGTTTGTGAAATCCAGATTCCATTGTAAGATCTACTTTGCACACCAGTAAAGCCCTCTACTACTCAGCTGCTTACATAAAACCTTCCAGTGTTCATACCTTTACAATCTGGACATACTTTTGAGTGATTTGACAACTGTGAGCTGCAAAGGAACGCATGGTTATTAGAAAAAGATTCAAGCAAAAGCAATTTTCATATCAAATGGAGCAAAAGCAAAATACTATGTAGATCTTATGAGGCATTTTAGTGGGAAGCATTGCAGTAAATTTTAGAATTCTTGCCATGTTTTGGCAAGCCTATTAGGGCTGCAAGCCAAAATGCTAATGATAACTACAAGTGCCAATCAACAGCAATACTAGAGAGTAACCTAGAGTAGTAACCTGTCAAATAAGAGATTTATTTTCCTTCAATTTATCTCTCTAATTCCTGGCTTTCCACTGATTTTTATGTTTTATTCATTTCTTTTATTCATTATTTTTTTTGTGCACCTTTCAACAGTTAGAAGGGACAAGAGGTCTACACATAACCTGATAAATTGATCACCCTAAGCCTTTAGTTATTTGTCCTCTACTGAGCCCAGTAAAATAAAAAAGTCTAATATCTGGAACAAATTTGATGCAGTTCAGCAAGCCACTTGTAATTTTGTTCTCCTACCAGATATCTTTATATTGTGTAACCCTTGCTAGCTTCCTGTTCCATAATATTAGAGAGAAATGATTTAGCAAAAACACTTCCACATACACCGAACAGTTAATTTATTCAATTGCCTGGCTTAAACATAGCATCAAAACCCTTTTAATTTCGTCTTGATACCCAGGCATTTGTCCAAGTGTGAAATGTTCATATCAAGATCATTTTGAATATTGCGTCTGCATTCCGTGAATAATCGTAACACAACCAAGTCCAAACAACCTAAAATAAAGCTTGGATGTTCTAAATCGCGCACCCTGCTGTTCACGTGAAATGCACATTTATCATAATGTCACGGAATTTTCATTTTAAGCTCTGCTGCGTCTCAATAAAAGGCAAAACTACTTGCGTGTCCATTATAACAATCTAGACATTAAATTGTGCTGAACTTTATGCCAAGTCCTAAACATCGATATTTGTTTAACCTTTCAAGTGCAATTCATATTTTTGCTTGATATTGGCCCCAAAATGAGGAAATTCCGACGCGAAAACTTCGTTTCAAGAGCAAGGTTCTCGATTTAAACTTCTCGAACACGCACTAAACATGTAAACAACTCAATGAAGCGAGCCACTATCACATGCAAATTTGCTGTCCCGATCGACTTATACGTTAATTTTTTTCTTTGTTCTTCACATTTACACTTCAAAGAAGAACAATGAAGTCTTCCGTGCGGCACATTCTAAAACAAACTGTTCAATGCTTCATGGCGTTGAACGAAACAATACATTCACCTCACTAATGCTCTAAATTTTAAACACACACAACTTTTCCAAAATTGATTCACATGTAATGCTCATTTCCCATCGCTCTTCTGACCTTCTAATTTACTGAGGTCAAAACAAAATGGGAAATGTATATAAGAAGGATTATCCAATGCCGATTATAAGAGAATGAAAGGAACACAGAATCCATCAACGAAAACAATGCGAAATGAACAAACTTCGAATGAACACAAGCGAGATGCCGCGCTGCATTGTCGAGGCCTTTTGCTGTTTTACAACTCTCAGCAGCTATCCATTAGTGCAGTTATCTAAAATTTCAAACACACCGTCTGAACTTTTTCAATCAGTGCAGAGACCCAC
The DNA here is from genome assembly GCF_042242905.1 of Orbicella faveolata. Taxonomy (NCBI): domain Eukaryota; kingdom Metazoa; phylum Cnidaria; class Anthozoa; order Scleractinia; family Merulinidae; genus Orbicella; species Orbicella faveolata. Next base: position 4,125,455 of record NW_028301541.1, read on the forward strand.
CTGGCCTCAAGCGAATTCTAAGCCGCTATTAACTTTCAAAGCCTTGCCGCTGTTTCTCTGCATGAGTGAAAGAAATCGAAGAAATGCGATAGGAAATCTCGACCAAGGTATGGATATAATAAAAACTTCATTCAGTGAAGTTGTTTTCATTCAGCTATACGTTCCCTTTGATTGCCGTGCGTGTGAACTCCTATTCTAGAGAGCGTGTTCTTAACACTTTATTGCTCGCGATACTTGTTTCACACAAAGCGAAATTTGCATGGTGCATTCACAAGAGGCACATACCACGTCAAGTCTAATTATTTCTTACATTAAACAAGCAAACAGAGAAGTAATATAAAAACAAAACAACGGTTTGCACTCCGCACTGCCTACCTTGGAGAATCGAGCGACCGTTTGTGTTGGAATCCCCAGAGAAGGCTTCCTGAAAAGCGTAAAAATGGAAGACGATACCATTAGCATCTATGCTGATCGCCACAACAGATGTACGGCTAAAAGCACTGATCATGATTCTTTAGGTGATAAACAAAGCGCTAAGAACACTTGTAACACTACTATGTTCTAAGTCCTTTCTTTTAAACACGCAGTGAACGCGAAAAAGCGATTTTCCGAAGCAGCACTGCTGTACTCTCCGAATAGGTGGTGAAATATTCATATTCCTGTAATTGCATTGTAAATTGACGAACGAACAAAATCAAACAAACACATTTCTACCACGTACAACATCGCCCGGCCAATTTCGACTTACCAGACAAAATCCACAGATAAAATCCCCAAAATAGACAGTAGAACCTTTGAAATCCCATCTCGGAGTCCCTTCAAGGCATAGCCATTAACCGTACAGGTCTCAAAGCCTACAGCCCGCCTTGATATCTAGCGAACATTGCAGGAACAAAGGGGCGCATGTGATCTCTCGCGAAGCGCCAATGGATTATTATGGGATTAGCGGTAGCTACTGAAAACATGATTCCACTGACAGGACGGAAAGGTCAAATTCACTGTGTCACTTTATCATCATTGGCTACTTCGGCAAACAACGAAACAAAGCCGAAATTTCCGTTCATTTACATTGAAATATTTTGTCTATTTAGTCCATTAGCACTACCAACCCATTTTGTTTTGCATAACTTCCCTCGCTTTATCTGCTGAGTCAACAGCGAAAAGGAAAGGCGCTCACCTTAGCCTTGAGCCAACTGACAGGTTGGCATGGTAACCAGCTGAATCTGTCAGCATTGTCAAAGTTTACGACAAACACTCGTAAATTGTCGGAAAATTCAGCGACAAGTATCAAATGTTCCAGCCTTTTGTCTGAGGAAGTTTGCTTTTCTACGTGCCAGAATGCGATGAATATGGTCTGTTTTTACTTAGCTGACGAAAAGGTTGTTATGGGATCGAGTTTGTCAAAGGCGAAATCAGTTTGCTTTTTGGGAAAGTTGGAGTTTTTTGAGTGACAGTTGTCGTAGACAGTGTTATTGAAAACCGAGACGAACAAACTTTAAAAAACAAACTTTGAAGAATATTTTTTAATTAGCGTTTTGAAATATTCCTTTTCGGCGAGTGAAAGTGGAGTTGTTACGCCCCTTGCCCGGAGTAACTGAAAAGGATTCTTTGCTAATCAGTTGGTGTTTATCTCTTCAGTGTCTCCAAGTTGACGCAAAGTGAAGTTTGCTTTGTCTGGGCCGCATTTTAGCGTAACATTTTTGCAAACAAAAAGCGTACTCTAAAAGGGTTCTTATTTTGCATCACAAGTGACCAGATAAAAAGCATGCCCTGCGGCTCTGAGCCGCTTTTAAGTTTCCGAAATTTCGTCTGGCGCGTATCAATTCCTTGTAAGCGTGTCCCTTGTTGCATGATTTCTAATTATATCAGGCGTCTTCAAGTCTACCATGAGGATTTTTCAAATCTCCAGAAAATATCTTGAAATTTTTAGAAACAACTGTCATTGAGGGAGGGAACTTGGTTACTTCCTACGGTTGATACTACATCCGGTTGAAGTCTAAAAAAGAAAACATTTTTGACTTACAAGCTTTGAATTTCAATTTTATCAGATCCTTGTGGAGAAATCAATACGTTATGACTCGACCTACCAAAGAAATTTGTTAGAATATCAATCGTTACGCAGGTTATGTTCTCTGCTAATTTTGATTCAATTCATTTATTCATTGCTAGTACAGTAAAGTCTGGCTTTTCATCATAGCCCTTCAGAAACTACATCATTAAATTCGAGAGTGTGTTTTAACTCCTTAATTTCGAAGTGTACTATCTTCACATGTAAATACTTTGCTTATACTGTTTGTTTTTTCGTTTCCGTCGTGTATGTTTTTTTTCTTTTCCAAATTTAATTTTTTTTCTGCGATATATCAATAACATTCACACGGGGTCAAAATTGTCAGTTTATCTGTTTCCAATTTCTGACAGGAGGCTACATATAAAATAAACATCATTTGTCTTGACATATTATTTTCCCCTGGGCACGATTTTCTTGATGTTTTTGACTGATTCATTTCCATGTTCCTTCATTCATTAGTGATTTTTCCAATTTATCAAATACTTATCTACCTTGCACCTGTTCTATAAGGCATTTATCCACTAATGGCAATCTAGCCCTTTCTAATATTTGAGTGTGATATATTGAGATAACTTGTGTTTTATCGTTGCAACAGGATACATAACCGTATTTCCATAAAACCATTAAGAAACCTTTTTAATGCTACTCATTTATGAGAAAATGAAGTGTCCGCCCGGTTAAGCACCGACCTTGTCGATATTAGTCATTTCAGATCGAACGTCCTTTTGTATTTCGTCTTTCTTTTATGATCAATTAATCACTGCTTCCAAATTATTCCCAAAACTATTGCGGTTTATGCGTGACTAAGAGTTTTCACCCATCCTTGATATGAATCTGTTTTAAAACGTTGGAAGTGGTTTATAATTGTCTCCGTTTTCGGTAGTGTTTTAATTGGAATATTGCTGTCACATTTTAAAATTCCGCATAGGTTTACGACTATTTTCAAACAGATTTCCAAGGTTTTTTGCATTTTTGATGAGGAAAAAAAAAACACTCCATTATTTTCCGCAAACAAGAGGAAACAGCGAGTCGGATTTGGCAAAGACATTCCCAGACTCATGTAGTTCATCTAAACTCCTACAAATGTTAGTTAAGAAATTTAAAATTGTCCCTAATACAAAATTCTCGATAGTGATTGGTTCCGCCCGCGCTTATATTATTTCTCACACGTACGTATTCGACGCACGATCACGTAGGGGTCCAATTATAGATATCGAACTACTCGTCAATTACGTACGCGCGATTTAATTGCTTCGTTCTTAAAGTTTTCTGCAATTTAATGAACAGAAACCTTCAGATACCTTGAGAATTTGTTCTGAGTTTTCCAGTAAGTTGAAACCGAGTTGTAAAATGTCAATCGGGAATTTCCAGAAACTCCAGGTAATATTTTGATATGTAATATTTAACACCTTGATTTAATATCACCCTCTCGAAGAAACAAAACTGAAGAAAAAACAGTGGATTAAAGAACTGAGGAGTGTCGTCATTCAACGCCTTTTTATGACTAGGATCCTATGACCTTGGATTTTTCCCCAGGTTCCAATTTGCCTTTTAAATTACCCGACCTAGCTACCAGGCTTTTTCCCTCTGAAATTGGGAAAAGCAGTGGAAACGAGGTTGCAAGTTACCCGGTTCGCTGTACCAAAAACAAAGCGGGCTGAAACATTGAAATGAACCACCCCACGTGGTACCCACGTAGTACCAAAACATTTTCAACATACACGAGGTACCACTAGTATCCCTGTCAGGGGCATAAAGAGTCTCCTGGGTAGAGAGGAGTGCGGCGACGTTTGTTCCAGGTTTCTTGCGTAAAGCGTGCTGGGAAATCCATAGCTACCAAAGAAACTGTTTTAAAAGATAAGATCATCCATTTTATCTAATGTTGGTTTATTGATAACATGTATGAAACCAGATATACATCTTGACATGCAGTTATACATTTGTACACTTAGCAAAATTGTACCACATTTAAGACTAAAAGAGCTTCTCTGGTCTTCTTGAAAATGTGCCATGTCTCGCTTCCTCTTTTGGGGGACTTTTTTGGAAGCATGTTACTTTGGACCTGCCAGAGTAATCATACTCTCAAACCAAAAAAAGAAAAGAAAAACAAGTAAGAAAAACAAGAAAAACTTTCCTCCACTCTGTTATTCATATATGAACAAATCAGTATGATCACAAATTAACTTGTTACTATTTCGCCTTGTGTGATCGTCCGGGTCAGGGTAGTTCGGAAAAGAACTGTTGTTGGTGGTTGACGTTTCGAACACCTGAGCGGAAGTCATCTTCAGAGTCAAGTGAATAGTGTTAGTCAGTTGATGGTGTTATAGTCTGGTCAGTTGAGCCATGATGGTTTCAAGTGTAAGACTCATGTAAAGTTTATTAGCAGTCATTGGTCGGTTCTAGTAAGTTTCGACTTGAGCTCAGGTTGTCAAAACGTCAGTTACCAACAACAGTTCTTTTCAGAGCTACCCTCACCCGGACGATCACACAAAACGAACTACTGATACTCCTGGGTTCAAACCATTTACCATGTAACTTGTTTCTGTGGACAATTTTCAAGAAGAGCAACTTGAGAGCCTGAAATCGACTGTTTAAGTTAAAAAAAAAAAACGACCTTTTTGATAACCACGTGCCCTTGTATTAACTAAGAAATATGTAACGGGCACTGGTTCGTAGTAACTTTGAGCAAGTGAACTTTCTCTGACTTCTCTTGCAATTAAATATGACAACATGGTACAGTAGTGGTTTTCCCATTTACAAACAAAACTTAGTCATAATTCATACTAACGCTAAAAAAGTAACTAAACAACAGACCTGTCAATCATGCACAATAGATCATTTTACAGTTGTCTGCTCAGTGACCTAGCCTTTGTATGGCAGCGAGGCTAGAGTTGAACTTGTTTTGATACAGACCTCACTGCTTTTGTCATGTAAATGCACCTAGTTAGCATCAGAACAACGTGTTTTACACAACAAAAGCAGTGAGGTCTGTATCAAAACAAGGTCAACTCTAGCCTCGCTGCCATACAAAGGCCAGGTCACTGAGCAGACAACTGTAAAATGGTCTATTGGCAGTTTCATCATGCTCATTTGCTACATATTGATATAACTTAGAATCACGGAACTTGGAAATCGCGCATTCTACTCTCTAGCGGTAATGTTCTCCTTATGTATGTACACTAAAACTCTAGCTCAAAACAATTTGCTTTTACGGTAATATTTTGTTGTATTTTAAGTTAAAATAAAATGCACCTCAAGGGTGCCCCTGCGTTTACAATAGCATAAATAAATATATCTTGGAAAATAAGCTCAAACATTTGCCTCTTCCTCTGAAAAACATTACTCTTTAAGTGGTCTCCTGCACAAGCCTTTATCTCGGTAGTCACGCAATTCCCCCACTGAGGAAGATTGTGTGACAATCCAGACAAGGACAACGTAGGAGAATAAGCCACTACCTGCAAACTATTTATCCTCGATTCTAAATGAATTCCTTGTAAAAACTGAACTTTTAAGGTAAATATTTCTTTCCTCACAGAAGAATATCAAATTTAAATTGGACCTTGGCTTTCTGTACACCTTTCGGTTTACCGAAGTTCACCGAAGTTTACCGAAGTTTTACTGGTGTACTCGAGTTAGCTTTCGTGTCAATATTCTCCGTGTTCCTTGTCACAATAGCAAGGAATCGTTAAATACTTGGCTCTCTTGTCTTACTAATAACCGAGAGCTTAAATGATTTCTTCAGTAATGTTGCACTGTATATGAGATTATTCTCAAATGTCCACCTGACGCCATCGTCTCCTGTGCCACAGGAAGGACAAGTTCTTTATTAAGGGTTCACTCTTCACTGCATTCCACTGGATGACTCTGTCATTAATACTAATGGCTCTCCGCAATCGAGTCGCCTGCCCATTGGCGGAGTCGGGAGCAAATCTCGGTAAATTGGGGTCTATCCGAGGGGTTTTCTTCCCAACACTCCCTCATCAGCCCGAACAACCGGGCAGGGCAACTGTCGGGGCATGTCAGAAGTTGTAGATTACGTATTCGCTCAATGGCTTCCTGATTCGTAAAGCCAACGTACGGCCGGCAACCGAAGGAGTAAATTTCCCACAATAAAATCCCGTATGACCAAACGTCTGACATGTGACTAAACTGCAGGGTGTTAAGCGCTTCCGGTGGCATCCATCGCACCGGAAGTAACGCGCTACTGTGTCCCCAGGAGTAATCTGAAGGGTATTTGTAGCTCCCGATGCCAAGGTTTGATATTTTTATGATATTACCTTCGGTCACGTAGCAGTTTCTGGCGGCAAGGTCGCAGTGGACAAAGTTATTCTCCACAAGGAAGTCCATTCCGGAGGCGACTTGCAACGAGAAGTCCAATAACAGGTCATATTCAGAGATATCTGACGGTATCAAGCCCGATAGCTTGGATGCATTGTCCAATAAGAAACGATACAGGTCCATATCAGTGTAATACTCGAAAACCATGTAGCGCGGCTCCTCTCCTGTGGACACACCAATCAAACACAAGATGTTGATGTCCTGCAAATTAGCCAGAATCGACGTCTCCTTTTTGAAGTTCTCCACAGCAGCTTGAGGCACGTCGCTTTTGAGTCGTTTAATGGCGATTTTCACGTCTTCCTGGTCCGATTCGAGTTTGATCAGCGCACCCTTACAGACTTTGGCGAATCCTCCCTCACCAAGACTTTCAAGAAATTTCACTTTGCCATGACTGACTTCCTGGTCCTGCTAAAAATGATATAAAATGTTTCTACTAAGTTGGCGAATAATAAAAATACTTTGCAGTAGTAAAATGTCTGTTAAAAAATGCGATTTGTATTTCTTTTTAGGACAGTTTTAATAGCATGAGTGAGCACTATCCCACATCACTATTACGTAATACAAATTTACCCTCAAATCTAAAGATACCTCAAAATAGCTTTATACTAATCGTGTAAAATAGATTCCCATTACGGTTTTATTTCACAAGGGAGGTGCAGTAGTCTCTTAAGTTTGAACGTTGGCAGGAGTTTTTTTGTTGTGTTTTTGGTCAACACACTTCACTCTCACAGTGTTTCTCTCTACCCATGAGAAATAATGGGTGCCGGTAACTTGTTGAGACAACTTGAGAAAACGCCGAGGATAGACCCTGCTATGGACTGGAATGTCAACCGGGGGGAAGGAGGCAAGGAGTGGATACAATATTCATAGTTCCTTTATGCTACAGAAACCGGAACAAACCTCTGGCTTGAAAGCCTGCTATGTCTGAAGTCAGACTCGAATCTTTATTTTAGGCAGTGTGCACACTACGCTGGAGGAATTTGAAAATGCGGCGTTACTTTTACGGTTAGGCCTACCGTGTAAACTAATCCGTCACGAAAACGGAGCTTTTCGAGAACGCTCTCCAAACCTGAGGAATTTTGAAAACGCCGGCTTTTCGTTTCCGTGTGGACGAAAAACATTTTGAAAATTTTTAAATGCCTCCGGCGTAGTGTGGACGGAAGTGAAAGCTCCGTTTTTAAATTCCCCCGGCATAGTGTGGATGGGACCTTAGTCTTTGATCGTGATACACTGGTTTTCAATTGAGTGTCGTAAAACCATAACCAGACCAATTACCTACCAATTAGACTGATCAGCCAATCTCAGACCGTAGTAAAACCAAAACCAAAACCAAAACCAAAACCAACGTAATTACCTGATTACTTTGAACACTTAATTGAAAACTGCTCAACCTTAAATTAACCGCCCTATGGCTGACGCTTTGAGATTTAATCCTTTGTCAAACGATCATCAATACACCAACTCCGGCTGTTTGCAACTAGTAACTAGGAGTTAATAAATCGAACAGCAGCTTCACAAGATATGACTTACTACGACCACCAGTTTGAGTAAGACGCGACGGAGCTTTGGTGTTGAAGTTTTGGACTTACGGTGTTGCCACGGGAAACTTTCCTCATTTCCAATGGTAACAGTATCGTCGCCTGCACTTTCGCGCGCTTTGCTGCCAATGAAGTTAAAGGCCGACAAGTTGCCACTGGAAACGGAACCAGTTTCCCGTTACCACAACACAAGTTGAGCGCTAAAACCTGGTCACCAAAATTTCGTCGCTTTTTACTCAACTGAGAATTGTAGTAAACACAGCTGGCGATAGACAAAATAACGCAACTAACCTGATTGAAAACACATGACTTGATCTCACTGATGCTTTGCTTCAGATCAAAGCTCGGCTGCTGCACTGTACTTTGAGTACTCTTGGAGATAGAACCGGAAGAGGTGTTCTGCTTTTGCGGAAGTGCGCTCTTTCTGTGCTGTACTTTCAGGTACACGATGATTGACAGGAATGCCACAATCAAAACTGCCATGATGGCGGAAATGACGTAGATGGTTCGACCGACAGGTCGAACTTGTTCTTGCGTTTGTTTGTAACCTGTATTCACTGCAGGACCTAAACAGAGCGTGACAATTAGTAACGGCTTGCTTGCTTTCAATTGGGTTGTCACGCAACGGTGACACTCGCGCGGGGGATACTCGAGCATATTCATATTGTAAGTATTTAACGAAGAAATAACAGTAAGCCAAACGTTTTAACTGTAGGCACAACTGATTAGCTCAAGAGTTTCTTCGTGATCTCCACGATGTGCAAAGAATACGATTAAGGATTTTGTACTGAAAGGCTCTCGTTCTGGTGTCAAGGGTGACTCCAACTGAAAACCATCTTCTTAGAAGCATAGCTGGTTACATGTAAGGAGGTTGGGTGGGGGACTGTCAGGTTACAGTACAATACACTTATAGGATAGAGGAAACTGGACTGTCTAGGCAACATAAGTTATCACTTACTTATGTCAGAACACTTCTTTACATCACACAATTCCACCTCATTCTCCGGTCCAACATAACACCACGGTCTCGCCCCAAGCCCTTCAGGATTACGGCAGAAGTTATGCGGGAGGTCCTTGTAAGGCCACTCGAGGCAGGGGCGTCCGGATTTCGTCACGTTCATTCGGCCAGTGTATGATGCTCCGGTGCCGTTATAGCAATCTATGACGTCAACAACACCTGTGTCGATTTAAATACATCTACAACGAAAGGACTGACAATACATACAGAGGAGCTACAATCCTGGCCAAAAGACCTGGGGACACTTGACAAAATGCCAACTGGTGACGAATTATTTTGAAGTGGGAAGTCATTATTCAATTTTCCGAGCCCCCCTTCCCCGAAAGCAATAGTGGGTCTACTTTGGATGAATCAACATCAACATTGTTTGGGGGGTGGGGAGGGGAAGAGGGACAGATAGACCATATGCTGGCAAAAGTGAATAGTGTCCCATGACGTTTGACCAGGATTGTAGCATAAGAACGCGATTTTTTTGCGCTACTAGATTTTTGTACTTGAAATCTTCACTAAGTGTCTATCTTTTCGCTACAAAAGAAGGAGACCACTCAAAAGTAAAAGAAATCCTAAATTCTGAGAGCCAAGAGGGTTCGCATTCCAAACATATCTACTCATCTCCACCATTTGATGAAAATTTTGGAACACAGAATTGATTAAAGGGGCTAGGTCACGCTATTTTAGGTAATTTTGTTTAATTTTATTAATCATGAGTTCTAAATGTCAAATTGGCAGAGCAAAAGTCTTTCATTTGCAAAATCACGGCCACGTAACAACTGAGAATGATTTTCCAGCTGTGTAAATGACATTTTGATATAAACTGATATAAATTTGAAAAAGGTGGGCCGGCCGACGTTTTTCAAATTTACCTAAATGGAATCCATTTTAATCCTCTCCAGTTTTGTCCATCCATGTTCCGTCTTGGCTTTCCTGTGTTTTGTTTGAGATCTTCTATAGTTTTGAGCCGTTTTTGTGATATTTCAGTTAATTCTATGACCATTTGATCAGTGCTGAAATTGCCTAAAATTGCCTGACCTAGCCCCTTTAAACCTACTACACTGCGATCCGCGAAAGGGGAAACAGCTAACGACGCAGGGAGACAAGTCACAAAAGTAAACTCCACGGAAATCAGTGCCGTTCATCACCAGTGCCTCGCCACTTCAGAGTTACAGAAAACACTAGAGAGACTGAGTCCCACTGTCAGTTTTAAACCCCGCGTTATTCTGCCGGCATCAGAGCCTGCCGTTCTGAGAGGAATGTTCAGCGGTATAAGATTTACTTACCTTGGACCCCAGGAGCGGATAGAACCGGAAGTGAAGCAGTGGTCGGAGTAGATAATCCTGCAGTTAAAAAGCAAAACGCTTTATAAACCTCTACGAAATGTTCGCGGAAAGATAAATAAAGGTACCAGCACGTTCAAAGCAGTTAATGTTAGGTTGTTACATTTCCCGATAGAAAGGCTGTCGGGCTGTTAAAGGAGCTACGTCAGGGTTTGCGCAGTTCGTCGTTAGTAATCCGTGTTAATCTTCTCCATCCCTGACCATCCTTGTTCCTTCATGGTTTATTATTATCTCTTTGGTGTTCTTTCTATCTTAGTAAACTGTTATTTTCAGGTTTCCTTCAGTTTAAAGGTTATTTTGTACGTGCCAAAAATAACTCAAAATACCGTGACTGAGTTCCTTTAAGAACACTACATCTTCCTTGTAAATTGTTCTTGAGGACTTCCGTCAAGATTTTTTTGAAATAAGACAAAATATTCTGTACAGGGACCATTCGTGACAAATTCGCAGCGATTGGTCGTCAAATAGGTTTGAATCCTGTCCTTGTCCAGCTCCTTAGTGGCGTTTGCGAGTTCATTCCTTGCTCCTACAAAATTGGAGCCAGCAGGGACTGTGGTTGTTTATTAAACGTACTAATATGACCTTCTATCTATGACGTCATGACGACGCTCGGAAGTCCTGGGGATTACATGGGCTTTATGATTGGGCAATAAAAATCGGAGACTCTTCGAGTGTTTCTCCGGAGATTTGCGAGGAAAAACACATAGCGCGGCGGGCACTTGTCTATCAAACAACAGAGGGTCAAACATTTGCGCTGAACTAACCTGGAATCCCAAGCGAAGTACAGTATGAATAATCTTTGCTATTGCGCTTGGGGAGGGCAGAGCAGTTTGGCAGTAAAGCGCTGAACTTTTTGTCCATCTGCGCGAAATTGAGCTCTGCCAAACAAACGTCTTCAAAGAGAGCAAAACAATCCTCTCGGCAGAGCCGAGGCTTGGAGTCCTGGGTACGAGCATCGCAGGTCGGGAAGAGGTGAAAGCACATGGCGGGAATGCCAAATCTGGTACACCTGTCAAACCGGTAAAACTTGACTAGTTAGTGGTCTGTAGTGATGACGCCTACTGGCAAGTACACTTAATGCCTGAAGCAATTAGCAGTGATAATAGATTAAATCAGAGCCTTCGATTCTCTTCACGCGAAACACGTTACCCGTGCATTACATCTGCATTATGCGTGTGTTACACGTATATAATACGTTGTTTTCTTCTTCCTACTTAGGCTTAAAAAGACATCGAGTCTTACTCTTTACAAACCCTCTGATCCTCTGATTCATCAGCGTAACAGATTATAAACACCCATAAAAATTTGAGAACTGCTTCAGAGTTTCTAGTGAGTGGATGTGAACCCAAAATCTAGTTTTCACGGTACAACAAGAGTGAGTGCCTTTCATTCGATGAAAAATTCCGGTTTGAATTTCCGGATATGACAAATGGAACGCTATTTTCTGGACTTTTCGGAAAAGAGGACAACCCCGCGAAGTATACTAAAATTTTCGGAAATTTCTCACCGGGAATTTCCGTTCTATTTGGAATCGGGATTTCCGGGATTACCCGTTGAACGGTTAGCTTTTCGGAAATTCAACAATTTCCGGAGGAAATTTTCCTAGGAAATTTCTTTACCATTTGTGCCCATTTTGAAATGTTCGGAATTTTCGGTTGACTAGAAAGCACTCGTTGATTAATTTAACTGTCACGATTTGTAAGTACCTTTCAGACATCTGATTAAGAGTTCGAATCACCGTGAGTGCCGATGACAGTTGTTTTTCAATGGTTTGCTGATGTCGTATTCTATACTGAACCCAGATGCTCTGATTTCCAATGAATTCTGCGCATGCGTCACCGCGGTATGATTCACACATCCCTTGGAGTGGTGGAAGAGTCCTGTAGTAGAAAAAGCATCCATCACAACACTTGAATTACGCTTCAATCACAGGAACACTGGAAAAACCTCTTTTTTTGGTCAGAGCCCCGTTTGCGAGATTGACTATGCCAGCGATTTTTTTCAGGGAGGTTGCTACGCGACATGACGTATTTGATGACGTCAAGCGACGTCAAAGTTAACGGTTCCAATTGCTTGACCAGAATCGTAATGCGTCAATAGACACTAAAAAACACTTTCCGATGACACGGACAAATGAAAAGATACTGTCCTTGGTCGTTTCATGCACGTGTTTCCTACCTCGCAGGGATTTTCGAAGTTGGTTTTAATTGTCGTTGTTTTTGTGGCTGTCGGTGCGTTATTTCTGTTGATATGTTTAGTTGCTGTCATTGTTGTTGCTGAAATTGTTTCATAGTCCTTTAATATTCTTGTTGCTGTTATAGTATTTAACACCCACCTTACAGGTCCTGGTTCCGGGCGGCCAGTCTCTGTAACCAGAAATGATAAGACAGTGTTTAAAACCAATCAGTTAAACGCTGAATTGTTCTACTGCTCACTGCTATCTATTTTTAGCGTGACTTGCCAAGGTTCCGTCAGCATAATACTGTTAATCATACTTTTCAGGTTATTTCTGACGATGTTTCTTCATTACTAACAATTCATTACCTGGTTTCACGTGGATTGGATCAGTATTAACTGTGGAATGAAATTAAAAAGAAATGATTGAGAAGGGAATGATGGCTTTATTAAAAGTGTGAGGTAACAGCGCAAATGCAACTCCCGAAAATGGGATTCAGACCGGCAAAAAATTCCCAGTCCAGTAAAATTGTAACGTTTGCGTACAAACGAGGTTTTCCCGAAAACGTTACGGTCAGGGACCTTTTTCTGAAACAAATTTTACTTCCAGCTCGAAGCTTTCATGAGAGAGGTTGCTTGGTAGCAATGAATGCTTAAGACGTATAGCTTGCATAGCTGTCGGGGATTTCGTCCGCGAGTTCCTTGGAAAGTACCGTGTTCAACTTACACTCGCACTTGACAACTTGCAGTTGCGCGCGAAACCCCTCCCCTCCCCCAGTTATGCAAGCTACATGACGTCACGTATTCGTGCGTACGTCACGACTACCTACGGTGACGACAATTCGGGACTGTTCAAGTGCTTCCGCAGAGATTTGTTTCTTAAAAGAGCTACTGCACGGTTTGCGTATCTTGAAGTTTAGTCTAATTTTTTTAAAAGTTCGTCGTTTGCAATCCGTATTAATCTTCTCCATCCTTAACCATCCTTGTTCTATTATGGTTTATTATTATCTCTGTTTTTGTTTTTCTATCTTAGTTAACTACTATTTTCAGGTTTCTTTCAATTCAAAGGCATTTTTGTACCTGGCCAAAATAAATCAAAGTACCATTACTGAGATCCTTTAAAATATCACTTTAAAATTCGTAACTCTACTGTGCAAGAAACACAACAACTAAGGCAGTCGCGACTCCAACTGCTAGTTTGAACTATAGACATCAAGAGAATTTGATAAGAAGTCAATCTATTATGAAGTCAGCACAAAGAAACTGTACTTGTGATGGGAGGTGTGTTGAGAAATCCATTGATTTTCAACCACGCCTGCGCGGTAGCCATTCCTCCGGGACCTTTGGCCCTACACTGAAATATCCCAGCATCCTTCTTTTTAGCCCGTCGAATCCTGAGCCGCGATCCCCAACGGAAAGTAGTGACCTTGTAAGATGGGTAGGCTTCGCTGACAGACCGACCGTCCTTGAACCACGTGATGTTAGCCGCTACCTTTTTACTGCTCAGCCTGCACTTGAAGATGACTGGTTTGTTTTCGAACATTGTGATGTTGTTATCAAGACGGACTTTGAACTTGGGTACTGCGCATGGACAAACACACACACACACACAAAAAAAAAACGTTACTGGTTAATGAGACGAAATCGCACCTCCAATACAAGATTACAACTTAACTGAACTTTCTGGACGAAATCTAAGTGTTGCGTTCATTTCAACAAAATGTGTTGAGCAGAAAATCTTCATGTAGTACTCTCAATTACACTGTATAAAGTGGTTTTAAAGTAGGGAGGTGTCTGACTTAAACCCTAGTGCATGTGTGACCATTCAAATGAAAGATATGGTGCAGTACTTTCATGTGGTACTGTTTATTAAGCTGTACAAGGTGGTTCTAACTTTAAGTCTGTGGATGAAACCCTAGTGTGTAACCATTCAAATGAAAGCTGTGGAGCAGGACTTTCGTGTGGTACTGTTTATTATGCCGTGCAATGAGTTTCTAACTTTAAAGTCTGAGGATGAAACCCTATTGAAAGCTGTTGAGTACCGTTTGTTATCTTAATCTTTTTGGATTATTATTATAATAGCGGTTTTGAGAATGTATGCATGAAGTCCGACACATACCTTGAGGGACCACTCTAATACAACTCTTGTAATCAGGATGCCCCACAGCCGGCATACTGGAACAATCAGGTAACAGAACCGACACAAACGGTAATTTTCGGGCACGCTCGAAATCCTCCTGACAAATATCATTCTTCAAAACAAGACAATCGTCCCTACAGAACTTCCTCGGCTTAGGTTTAGACTGCGACGAATCACACGGCGGAAAAGCGTAGTTACACAAAGTTGGTAGAACATAATCCTTACATCCGTCAGACACGTACTCCTTCAACATATCATAGTTCCTTCCAACGCGGCTCCCGTGCGAAACCTGGGACGCTGTCTTTGAGTTGACATAAACTCGCTGGCCATCGAGGTAAGGCTTGCATAGCTCTCCACCAGAGTACAGTTCGCACGCTGCGAACCTGGAAAATAAAATTTAAAGGATCAGAATTTAGGGTGGTTACCAATCCTCTTTATATTTGGCCTGTTTTATGCCCCTCCCCGTATCCCCGTGTCTTTCGACTTTCCCTCTCCCCGTCCCCATCTCTCCTTCCCCTCTCTCCGTCCCCGTCCCCCCTCTCCCCGCCCTCCTCAGGATGTTATGTACCATGGTTTCGTTACCACTTTTTTTTTATTCGTGATGTAATTTTGGAATGACAAAGCCGAACGCCAGTATCAACATATAAACTCTCTTCAATTGTCTTCATACTTTTCCTGTATTACAGATTGGGAGAATTTATTTGCCAAACATATGCTTATTTCTCTTGACCTACAAGCTTGATTAAGTGTATTGATAGTGTCAGGAAAATTAGACATTATTATCACTCTTGCAACAAACAGAACTCCTCGGCTTGTTCTACTGGAAAAAGTGCGGGCCCTCTTGTGGAGCAGCGGCCTAGACAAAGCCGAGGACTGCGTCTTGTCAAAAAATAACAATAACTCAGCAAAGAAGATCATTTTTGCGGTGCGACGAGAATTTTCTTTCGATTGACTGCGAAGGTCTGCGTTTTGCCAAACACTGGAGCAGCTTGTAAACACAGCAGAAAGGACTATTGTCGATGAAAAAGTTATGCAAGAGCCAGGGGATCAGAAAGTTGTATAAACTCTGCGAGGATGCACGTGCAAGCAAGATGGCCTCCCCAGCTAACCTGTACTCAAATTCTACGCTTGTGGTCTTTGTACACGTGAACACTACAAGACTGAAAGCTGAGAAGATTTCTTATCGCATCGAACAAGTTTCCGCGTACATTAAACGTTACACTGAGGTCTTTGCGAGATAACGACATTCTACCTCCAACGGAAATGAAGATGATACTTTGTAATCTAAGGACAAAGCAATTCAAAGAAAGTTTGCCGAGAATCTAGCAAACTTCAGTAATAACGGATGTTCAAAGTGACAAGATGACAGATTACCCCTAACTTAAAACAGACTTGTGGAAAATCCGCTTCTAATGTGGGACTACGGTTTCACAATATCTGAGAAGAAAATTAGCTGAAGTTCAGATTGGAGGGGACGATAACGATGGAAAAGATGTTTTAAGAATGTTCCAGAGTTGTAGCCATTAAAAGTTAATCGCTTTATAGTTGTTATTGGGCTTCAAAAACAAACAAACTAGTTGTTTTCAATCCACCGCAGAGTTTTTTAAGTAATTTAAAAACAGTATAAAAATATTTTGGTCGCTGTGAGAAGACAGATATTTTGAAATTTGACAGGCGACTACGTAGAAATGTGCTCTCCAAATTTTGTTTTCCCATACTACGTAATTTGTGGTTGTTCCTTGAGCAAAAGGCGATGTTAAGTTTTGTGACTCAACACAAATCACAAAATCGATCGTTGCGTGGTCTGTTGATAATTAAATTGTTATTTCCCAATTGGTACATGATTTCCTACCACCAAAATTTCCTAAAAAGCAAGCCCCGTACTCGCGTGAGACGAAGAAGCCTGAACTTCCTGAGGAATTCTGCCCGCCGAAAGAGGAAAGAGGATTATAAAACGGTTGAATAAACTCTAAAATTTTATTTTAAAGCCTTATCTGCGTTTACCAGATAAGGAAAACTTTATCGAATCTACAATTTCTCACATTTCACCGAGTAAATTTGATAAAACATCAGGGGAGTTCCAATTTTCTTTGCATATAAAGAAAGCGTGTAACAGTCGGTAAACCTTTACATTCGAGTTTAATTAGAGATAAAGAATAACCATAGAGAGGAAAGTTACACTAAAATGTTTTGCTTTTTAATTAATAGCACTTGCACTTTCCTTTATGAAGGAGAATACCGCTAGCAAACCTGATAGCTTCTTTTCCATCCACTTCGTCACAATTTTCACTGTTCTTTCTCTGAATGACATTTCAAGGTCATAAATTTTATTCTGTTCAAGAGCTCTGTTTTTTTATTCTTAGTCTGTTGCAGCTATAAAACTAATATCAACTAGCCCACTAACCCAAATGGAAACCAGACAAATTGTAGAGGTGGTTTCTTTTTAAATAAGCGAATACCTCAACGTTGCGCTTAACAAAGAAATTCCCTCCTTGAAAATTCTCACAAAACTTTAAATGTTCATGGCACAGAAGTAAAAGAAAAGTTTTTCCTTTGTTAAAATTCGAAGCAAAGGAAACAGTGACCTCTTGTATAAGAGTAGGTTCACTCCTACAGAATGAGTCAAATTTTGACTGAAGTCTTTCCCATTCTAAATACGTCTGTAGATCAAACCATTCATTTAGCGCTGTTGATTTGTTTATATTTCGCACAACGAAACTGTGGATTTTTATAATCTTAAAGTTGAGCACTTTATACTTTCTTGTTTCATTGTCTTCAACCTCCAAAATATTTCATTCCTTGTTACCTATGTTGAATTTCAAAGAAGAAATTGTCGATCACGTCTTTCCCGTTTTCTAAACCTAGGCCTCGCAACGCTATGCAGCGAAAAAATCACTATCAATGAGACAGTGTATGTTGTAGACAATTCATATCCGAGGAACTTTGGGTGTGTCTGGAAGAGAAGCCACAAATGCTAGTTCTCGAGTTCACTTGAGAGAAACAAGGCTTGCTGTACTTTCCCCGACACTTGTTTTGAAATACAATTTGTGTTTCCTGTAAGGAGAGATCCTGTTACAATACAGCTGCCGCTCACACGGAAACTTGTAGACACATTGACTGTAGGTTTTAATTAAAGCTTGATGTATGTATATCCAACGTCGACATGATTACCCCCCCCCCCCCCATACGACGAATCACAGTTAACGTAAATTTAATCGAAAATGGTGGAAATCAGAGCTTCCTGCCCAAAGTGATTTACAAAATAGTCTAATTCCTAACACAGTCCGAGAGACGACGTGAAGTTATGTGAAACTAGAGCTGGAAAAGTTTCTTTTTTTTTTCGGCCTTAGGTTTTACAGAAAAAAATAGGATTGTTGTGTTTACTTTGCTATTTCCAGATCAGCAAAGCTGAGGTGCAAAAGTTTAAACTAAACAGTCTGGGAATATGTTTTCTTAATGGAAAGCTGTCGCCGTAATTACTTAATCTCGTCATATTTGTCAGTGAAGTCGCCAAGCAACAACAAATAAGTGTCGTGATTTCTGATTGGATAACAAGTGAAGAAACCATTTCGGTTTTTGTTGTTCCGATTCCGCGCGTAGAGCGGAACGGGATGAAAACTATTTTCGCCCTACTTTCGCAACTGCAAAAGAAAGAATTAACAATAATTGAGCTCGTATTTTTAGCCTTTTAAAAAATTTGGGACCTTATCTGTAGATATCTGCAGGGAAAACACATCTGCGGAAAGATCTGGCCCCCTTTGAAGCCTAGTTCAGCTTTGGCAGTCAAAACAGATTTAAGACCCTAAAATTTCACCAGTGACCAAAATAGAAGCCATTTAACTGTTGTTTTATCGCCTGTTTAGAAATACACACTGCTACGTGACTTTGCTAGTCGCGGTCTAGTGGCGGTTTGTTCTATTGGGGTTTTGCGGCTACAGGCGGGATGTCTTGGGCCAGAATGTACGACATACTTTGTGGTCAGCTTAGTAATAATTTATTAAATCCTTTATATCTAAGAGCCATCGCTGAGAGATAAGAATTCATCCTTGACCCGAGAATTTCTTCCTAAATCCTAAAGTAACGCCAACGCTAACAGTGCACAATTTTTCAAAATTTTCCACTTGCAAAATGTTGAAAAACAATCGGTATGCCATGAACATACTTCACCCACACTAAAAACAAAAACGTAAGAAGCAAGCTAAGACTCAAGTACTATTAGAGTAAATATATATTAAGGTTCATTACCATTATAGCTAGTTATTGCCTTTTAATTAAAAAATCGTAGCAAACGGTACCAGACGAAAGGAAATCTTCGAAATTTTAAAATTGTCCCTTTGGCTCCAAAACTAAGTTAATCTTGAAAGAAAACAATAAAACATTAACATACTATAGTTTTAACCGCCTCGGAAAAGGAACGTAATTTTTCCGCCCCAAAACTTTGGTTTGGGATTTCAAAACTATATCTGATAGGTTTCAGAAAAAAAGTTTTCGTCAAGGCACAAAGGCATAGACGCCACAAAAATCTAATGTAATTAGAGTCAACTTTAAAAACGAAAAAAAAATAACGTTTTAGTGCATGCAGACTTTACTTTAAGGTAGCGAATGGAGATTTAAGTCGAGCACGTCATGTCGCGACAGTAGAAAAGTAAAAAATACAACAAGGAAAAATAGAACAAGATGTTTTTCATCCAATCTTTAATTTTCGCTGCTGAAATGTTAATTGCTAACAGGATGAATCGAAGCCGCTAAAAGAAAATTATCAGATTTTAACATTAGATAGCAATTACTTCGCTCATTAGCCTTCAACATAGAGTATATTTAAGTGAGTGAATTCCAAGCACCGGATATTTTAAAACGCTTTGTTCAATAATGGGCAAAGTACACTGCTGTTTGAGAAGTTTCCGAGGAAATCTTAATTAAGGAGTAGGAAAAACAAACAAAAACATAAGACAAGGAAGTCTGAATGTGCTTTTAATCCAACTATCTTTTACTGCTTTTAAATGTAATCAAAAATGGCCTATAACTCGTGGAATTCATTTTAATCGCATGCGGAGGAATCAATATGGTATGGAAAAATTCCAACTCATCATGGCGTCCTATCTTTCAAGGTCGAAAAAAATGACATTGAATTTTATCTTAACTGATGAAGCAAGATATCGTATGACTTATCAGAACTAAAAAGTAATAATTTACATTGCACCAAATAAATTGAACAAAAAAACATTCGCTTTCCATTAGGCCGAACGCCGGACTGAATTTCCCGCTCTTTCACAGTCAAAGTTTATAAAATATATCACTTAAATTTTTTTAAACAAACACCGGGTTTTTGAATTTACAGTATGGCTTTAATAAATAATTAATGATCTGATAGAATCTTTGAGAATCAAATTTTGCAGAGCAGGAGCACAAAGCAAAGGAGTCCGATGATATTGTTTTTCCTCCACAATGTTCCAAAGAGTGATTTCTGTAAAAACTGTTTCAATATAGCTTACGGCACTCAATTCAAACACAAACAAACCCTTGTTATCCTCAACAGACCTAAATAACATTATAATTTTATTTACAGCTTCTTTCTCATCAATTTTTCACACAACATTGATTTCCTTTCATTAGCGGTGATTTGTGTGAACAATAGCACACAAAACCTCAATGGTATACTTGTTCTACTTAAGATCAGCGAAACACATTTCGAATCTGCCTTGCAGAAGTTCGAACTATGAACAATTAAATACAAAAAGGTGTTTTTTAAATTATTATATTAGTGTTACATAATTTTTTTAAAACTTATAAAATAACGTGCTAAATATGTGTTTCTGAGGGCTGAGCTGCTTTGCCGAAACGGATGTGTGGGAAACCAGTTTCGTTGTTAAACCCGTTTCCGAACTGTTCCCTCTTACACGCATACTCACACCCAGCAAGTAATTCCTCTGTTAACATGAAAGCGACTCCTGTGCAGGACACTTAAGAGATTTTCCCTTTGATGGCCCTAGAAAAATGACTGATAAAGAACAGCTTAGTTCCACTACGTGCAAACGTTGGGATAATTTCAAAGAATTTCATGACCAATTTGACAGCAAATTGATGTGATCTTCTGCCCTTCCGCTGCACGTTTAACTAGGAAAGTGTATTCCGATCAGTCTTTACAAAGGCTAAATGAAACTGCTTGAAGATTTCATAAATTTCGCGTTTCTCTCAGTATGAGATAAAGGCTTCAAAGGACGGAGACAAAACCGTACAACTAACTATTGTGTTGGATATTAAAACCATATTTGACTCAATTGCATGAGTTTAAAATGAACATAAGGCACTGTCGAAGATAAAAGACGCGGTATTTCGCTTCCACAATGAAGACTGATGGTGGTCTTCTAAATATAGCCGTATCGAGAAAAACAGATAAACAACAAACACTGTCGCTTGACATCTCTCGTCAACTGCAAGCCCTTTTTCACAATCCGAGACAACAACCACAGAAAATATTGACCTCATTTGCATTAGGTTTGAATGAAAATGAACTCAGCCGAGTTTGAGAAAACAACTTTAAATGAAACAATGGGCATGAAAAATGCCTAGTAAAGCGGCGATTTCACAAACAAAGAACTTCTGTGTCAAGTAGGCTGACAAATGGAGCGAGCTTGAAGATAGCAATCCGTGACTGATACAAGCCGTGGCGGCAATGTTCCAGAAAGAAACATCGCGGAGATCGCTGCACTGAAGTTGAAACTAACAACCAAATCTAAACATGTCGATTTCAAATGAACCCCCGGTTCGGTTTGACCGCCAGAAATTAATCACTGCCCCTCCATGAGATTCAGTAATCTCCGCGGCCATGCGTCCAGGTTTTGAATTACCACCATTAAATTCCCTCAACTGTAAGCAAGCCAAAAATTGTGTTTCCAGTAAGACACGTTTTGCGAGAGAACATACTTCTTTAAAGAGGTCTATTAAACGACAAGCTTTTACTTACTTGGAGTTTCGTCCACGCGTTCTCGATCGAGATCCTTTTCTTGAATTTTTGCTCTGAGCTGCGGCTGTCGGAAGAGATTGAGTATAATCAGCACAAACACCGACAGATTCAGTTTCTAATGGCAGACATACGAGTAACACATGCGTGCAAAAAGCGAACGAGGGTTTGCGCCCGAACTATTGCTTTAAATCATGAATGAAGGTTTCATAAACAATCTACTATCACATAAATACAGTTGTCTTGACATGGATTTGATTTAATCCCACAAAATTGAAGTAATTCAGAAGTACAGTGCGAAAACATGCTCAAAAGGGAACAGGCAAATAGCTCGTGTTTACTGTGGGTTTAAGTTGATCGAAAATGCGACGGCGAGAGGCTGAAATGCGCTAAGAAATGTCCCAGACGTTAGCTCGAGGCGTTTTTAGTGATTCCGCTCCTTGTTCATGTTTTGTCACTTAAAACCATCTTTCATGTTGTGGGTAAACACAATGAACAGACACACGATCAACCCGAAAGGCCAAAGCGCTGTCGAACAGATCGGAGATATTCACCTACCTGAGACACAAGACAAATCCACCACCAGAAATATACACAGCAACGACGCCACCAACTTCATTGATTCTCCTGGTCTAGCCTGGGAGAAAGCAGATGAACTGTTATTTCACCAAAGATGCGCAATCGAAGCCCATTTCTGACAGAGTACATTCACTTTGTGATTGTTAGCAGTAAAGGACATTTCGCGGTATGCGTGACGTCACGATATGCCCCCAGCGCTTTCCGAACAGCTCTCTGGTTACTACTTGAAATTAATTGCATCAAATTGTTTGATTGTATTGGTCAACAAATAATTAAACTAGATCGTATTTCATGGATTATAAAGATGGAATTTCGGCTATGTCTTCATAAGGCTTCTACTCCATGCTTGAGCACTGAAACTTCGCTCAGAAACTTACAAATCCCTGGTTTGACGAAATAAGTTTGCGAGGAAACAAATAAATGTCAAGTTGAAGTTTTGTTATAGTCGGGGTTGAGAGAGACAAGTGCGTTATACAAACATTCATGTAATTGAAGGCCGCTACCTAGGCGACAATCTTAATACGGTGGAATAATTGAGATAAGAGCGAGCGACAGCAAAACAACGTTCTGTAAAATCATAAAACTCACTTGAAAAGTACTTCTACGAGATGAATCCCACTAGAGATGGCTTCTCCATACAGTTGCGTGTCTTTAGGCCAGCAGCGTTTGATTAAAAGCCAGCAATAAATTGATATCTTTTGAGAGATTAACACATCAATATGTGACACCCCATCACTTGTCCATCAGCGCCCCCGTGCTTAAGTAGTTTGCATTGTTTTCTTCAACGGATGTACGAAACATCACGTAGAGACCGACTACGACAAGCGGGATTTCACCTTAATAATCATTAATCATGTTAGAAATGAGGTGGACTTTCACAGAATCGACATTTCGACTAGGAATTTTCAACGAAGAAATCGCGTTTCGCTCTATGGTCTTGCTTGTATCACAAGACTTTTCCCCGCGCGGTTACACCCACCAAACGTCGTGAAAAATAACAGTCCTGCCTATGGCCGTATGGACCAATTTAGGAGACATTAAAATGTCCCAAATGCCAAAGTATGGGTCAAACCCGGAGGGATGTCTGTCAGGAATTTACGCGACTGTAATTTCATCCAAGTCTCTGTATTACCGCACATTGGCCTGGACTTTCTTGAATTGGAATTCTCAGTTGCTAAAAGAAAACATTTACTCTTCCATCCCGCTCACTTGGCCAGCTGTTCGCTCATATGTAAGACTTGTTTAGGTTCTTAATTCAAGAGCTTTTTTTGAACGGATGTGGAAAACTTGGACGACAGATGTTATTATGTGAATACTGGAGACCACTGGAAGGAAATATGTGGTGGTACTCAAATTTTTTGTATTTTAGCCCGAGGATGTTTCTCGCTGTGGAGCGCCGTATCTTAATGAGCAAGTTTATAAACGAACAATCAAGTATTTAACCAGATGCCAGTATTTGTACACATGACATTAAAGTGCCACTGAAACGAAATTTTCGTATGTGAGATTTTTGCTTAGTAATAAAGTTTCAACCTTACTTGGAAACACTGCACACTTTTTTTTCGCATACGGTAAGCGAAAACTGCTTTTTCAGCCGTTCGAAGTTGACTGGTTAAGCCCAAAATTGGCGGCCATCTTGGCGCGGCCAAAACAGCCTAGTGACATCACTGGTTGTATTGCTCTCATGCCGCGCTGAAAATTTAGAGTGATTATGGGAGAAGAGAATACTGTTCGAAGCCCCCCCAAAAATCATCTTAAGGACATCTCAGGGCTGTGAAGCAGATAATAACAGTGGCCTTAGACATGAAGAGGTGGAGAGTCGATCCTGAAGCTTTTCAGTCTATTTAATTGGATATTTTATGTAAGCTAGCAAACGAGTGGGAGTTCTTACTCTTAGATCGCAAAATGATCGGTACTCTTAGTGAAATGGCCAGCACTCAATTAAACAATATCTACACTCATAAAGTAAAAAAGACATGAAAACAAGAGAAAGCGGCTTTTGAAAATATTATCCGGAGTGCTGCTGCACGAATCGTAGCAACAACGTTTCGAGTTTTCGAGTCGCCTCGCTTCGAGGAAACCGGACGCTCTGTGAGTTTCACCGCGGACGAGATTGTGCCACAGTGACCTTTAGTCTAGTTGTATCTGCGACATCCTGCAAGTTATCACAGCAGCAACAATTTAAGAAACCCTCTTCTTTTATATGAGGGAGCGAATATAAACTATAAAGGTAAACTTAGCTGCCATGACCCTACAGTTATATGTTTTCAGGAAACGAGAGAAAGCGTGACAATGTCGGCGGCGAAAGGTCATATGTGCAAATTAGTTCAAATTCTGTTTAATAAACCTTCGAAAGGAGTGTAAACTAGTGACGTTTAACGAATTGCTTTGAACTTGAATACTATTAAATGAAGATCATAGACATAAGTATGTGCTAAAGAACTCCAAGTTATCCATCGGCCGTGAAATATTACAATTGGGAGATACGTGTAAAAGAGAAGCGAAATTCCAGCTTTGTTTACACTGATACGTATGCGGCGATAAAGCAAACCCTGCTACGGATCACAATTTTGAAAGATACATTTTGTCTACCACAAGAACTCTCACTTATTAGTATCATAAAAAGATGCTCTCTGTGTGCAAAGAAGTACTCGACTCAAAGCTTGTGGACCGTTGATAACTTCATGATTGTGCGGATGGCTGATGCGCTTACGGCTTTTAATGCAGCAAAGTTGCCGAGGATATATTCGAACCTTGTTAATAGACCTTAGATAAACGTGAGAATCCAAATTTCAGAACCAGGCTGAAAACAGACGACGAAATATCGTGTTTAGGCTTCAGGACGTGATACAAAAGTTGCCACACTCGTCTTCGAAATCTCCAATCGAGTACTCAAGATGTTCGAAAAGTAGACTGAGCTGGCTGTTCTAATCTGTAGCATTCATTTTGGTGAATCTACATTCTTAGGCGCCCTCCGACGTTTATGATGTGTATTTCCTGTCAAGGCTGGACTGAAATTACAAGGTAGGAAACTAGTAAGTATCGACAATATGAAGAATAAACTTAAATAAATCAAGTGAAAACAAGAGAGAATCTTAAGCGCTTCTTGCGTGAATACAACCAGTGACGTCACAAGGTCCTTAAACTCGGTTCCAGAGCCCGGACACAGTTTTGCTCCAAAAAGTCGGTTTCAGCAGCTAAAAAGAGCACTTTCCGTTAGGATTTGACAGAAATAAAGTTCACCATTATTTTAAGCACGTTTGAAACTATAAATTGGGCTAAAAAAAGAGAGTACGAAAATTTCGTTTCAGTGGCACTAAAGCTTACAAGGCATTGCCTTCATGACAAACACGGAACAACAATCCTGTCGTAATCTACGCAAAGCGCTGCATATCCTAAATACAGCGACAAGGCATTGTGATATAAAACGCGGGAAAAACGCGTCCATTTTTCTCAAGGCGCTACGTTTCTCGCCCTTCGTGACACGAGATCACAGTCTGCACTAGCAATATCAAAATTCATCAAGCATAAAAAGACTGAAAAATAATGGACGAGAACCGACGGAGGTCGGTTCCTTTGAAGACACAAAGGACCGGCTAGAGCGTAGTGGGAAACTAATTAAAAGCCGCGCAATAATCAAGTATAATATCATTTTGATAATTCCATTTTTTATTAGCACTTGTGTGCGGTATTTTAATTGTTAAAGTTCAATGAAAATAAATAAGGTATGATTCTTTCAGAACATACCATTAAAACTAATCCGGTACTGAACACAACTGTCATCGAGCTAGGTTTTTTTGCTAAAAAAATTCTTAGTTTAATTAAACTAATACTAAGAAGATACACATTATTATGCCTTTTTGAGCTTGCCAAAAAGACAAGGAAAAGCTTGTCTAGAACGTGCCCTGCCGCCTAATGTGGCTTCCGTTTTATTAGACTTACTCGACTTATTACGACGATCCGGGAGATGTGGTTACGTTTTATGGCTTATTGACTTCTTTATTATTGACCCTCAAGGATATCTTATGATGGTGGTGTTTATATCAATGTGTAATATATTGCGCTACCGTATTCGTGTGTTGTAAGCAAGTTTTTGTTCAACTGAGCCCGATGAAGTTGTCGCAGGAGGACTACCTACAATCATGAGTTCTTTTTTATTTACGGCGGCGAAAAATCAGAACCCTTATTACAGGGAGAAGGCGGATAGATGCTCCCTAACAGTAAACAAGATATCAGTGTTGTGCAGGTGCTAACAAGTTAGGTCACGAGAGGTATCTTTAAAAAATAAGCCTTTCTTCTCACCTAGCCTGTATGTAGACGCGTCTAAAGAAAATTGCCGACGCCTGGTGATTGACCAAAGGGAAAAAATGCCAATTTTTGTTGAAAATAGAGTCAACAGGATTGTAAACACTAGCAGGTTATTGTTAGAAATGGGTGTTGGCATTGAAATTGTCAAGTGATGCCTCATTCCTAGCTACTTTTCAACTAAAAGAATAATAAAGAAATTTGCGGATCTCGTTAAGTTCATGACTGTATGGAACGTTTTTAACTACTGAGAAGAATCCAAAACAAGCTGCAATCATGATTTTGCTCTTAACTCTTTTCCACGCTTTCCGGTCAACTCTGTTGTATTTGTGCTCATACTGATCAGAAGGCATCTCAGTCGAAGGATACTGCTTCTCTTCGTTACACAAAAGCTTACCTGCTGCACCCCACTGATGGGGTCAGAATTAGAAAGAGTTTAAATACATTAACAAACGTACCAATCATGGTAACCAATTTGGGATGACAAAGAAATCTCGGATAAAAGTATAACCGCTTAGGCAGCGTCCGCGCGACGCTGGAGAAATTTGAAAACGCAACTTTATTTCTACGGTTTGGCCTACCGTCCACACTAATCCGTCACGAAAACGGAGCTTCGTTTTCGAAACCGCTCGTCAAACCAGAGGAATTTGAAAACGCTGGCCTTTCGTTTTCGTGTGGACGGAAAACGCTTTGAAAATGGAGCTTTTCGAAGACGATGTCGTTACGATAATCATGTGATTTCCCTGTTCGAGTATTTTTTTCGAAACACAAATTCAAAATCTGGACCAGTGGTTGCTGCGATTTTAAATTCCTCCGGCGTAGTGTGAACGTGAAATATTTGATGCGTTTTCAGATCGAAAACACTGTTTTCAAATTCCTCCTGCGTATTGTGGACGAACCCTTAAACACAAGTGTTCAGCGCGGAAAAAAAAAAAAACTGAAAGGAAGTAGAGTATTATATTCTGAAACAGTTCTGAATGAGGAAAATAAGCACACCAATTCTATGGAATGAAACGGATTAACAACTAAAATTAGCCTGAGATTCTGTAAATTGAATGTGAAATTTGGCTGAAGCTGACAGTGATGAACTTCTACGCAAATAATATTCGGTTGTTTCCTCTTTCCATCTAGAAAGTCCTTCCTTCATTGTAAAGGGATAAACAATATCTCTGAAGCGAGAGAGGAGGGCGGGAAGATGATGAGACACCATGAGAACGAGGTTGGGACAAGCTGATAATTTTCGTTATCCTCGTAACCTGTCTCCTTAGCAACGAATTGACAGGGCAATGACAGAAGAAAACAGACTTTGATCACCATTGGAAATATCAATGATTGGACTACAGCTGTATGTATTTGTCTCAGGCTCGCCTGTACAGTGTGTTTAAAAAAGGTCATTCTAAGTTACGAGTCTGTAGCTCCTAGCAAAGTTTAAGATACGTATTTTGTTACAAACGAACATTTGAACGTGTTGTAATTGCAAATTATCTGCGTTAATCCAGTTATAATCTTTTCCAAATTGGATGCTCTAATTTTACTGCTGGATTAAGGGCGTTCTTATCACTCAGTTTTTCGCTCATCCTGGGTGTCAAATCTCTTAGGGGGGCCTTTTCCGTTTTTTGTCCAAAAAACGTTTGGTAACCAGTTTATTCTTCGTCTTTCAGCGTTATTTTTTTGTTATTTCAGTTTCAGTCCGTGCCAAGCAAACTAAAATGTAATTTCCGCGGATCTTAAAGCGATATTTCATACTGAAGCATGGCACTCCGAAAATTAGATAAACACATTTCCAGTGGAGAAAGCATTTGTAGAATGAACTCTTAAGTAAAGCATTCTCTCGACTATAACGATATTTTAATCATGTTTCACTGAGTTTATATGGTAATTATCTCTGTATATGTTTTGTGCCTTGGGCCGTGTGAAGGAGCTGAGCTGATCTGTTTGAAATATCACGAAAACGACATTTTTCAGTAGGATGAAGAAGTCTATAGCCATTTAAGGGTTATTCTTAGAAAAAAATATATTTTTATCCATGTTGTGTCATTCATCGCTTGGCAAGTGCTTTTCAATAAACATCGCAAATTTGAAACCCTTGGCGTGAAATTGGTGAAAGCTTTACTCAAACCGAAGCACTCCTGGATAGAGTCTGGTGTGAATAAGGGCATCGATTTTTGGGTCAGGTCTGAAACAGGTCGGCTGGGCATGGGAAAAGTGTATAATAGATTTAATTAGGAAATATCCTAAAGAAAATACGCGTGGTGATTGGTTTAAATAGTGTTTCTATTTAACAATTAGATTAAGAGCTCGAGATTTCTGTCGCGCGACTATCACGCATAAAAATCGAGAGCGAATAATCCAATTGTTTTAGTGATAAGTCCTCTAGTCGTTTAAAACTATCGCGTGATAGTTGACGAGGGCGCAGCCCTCGTCAACTATCAACTATCGAAAGCGAATAATCTAATTTTTTTAGTATAAATCTACTAGTCGTTCAAACCTTTATCGAAATCCTCTTCATAGACACTTCGAAAACGCCCAGAAGCGGCCGTTATCAGAGAACGGCATTTGTGATAGAACGCTATGCGCTAGTAGATTTATACTAAAACAGAATAGATAGTGAGTAGCATGGCCAATCAGAGCACGGCATTCGTGATAGAACGCTAGCAGATTTACACCACTTGATAGAAACATGTTACATGCTATATGCTTCTTAAAAAGAGAAAGGTTTCAAGAAGCACCCCGTTTAGGCCCCAGTACCCCTCCCCCCGGGTTGTTCACCTCATCGCTACATGCATTGATGCGCTAAATTACTGAAGCTCGATTCAGTTCACTTCCTGTAGATTGCGGATCTTTCTATAGGAACTACTGTCAACTCCTGTGCGTCAATTGGCTCATTACCTGGTCTGTAGCACGAAGTGATTAGAACTACTACTCCAGTAAATGTCCAATCACAGGTTACCCCCGGAGGGTTTTGTCAGTCAGCACTTACAAGGGTGGTAAATGATAGATGCGAGACTTTGCGAGAAAGTGACAATAGCGTTTTTCTTTGCGAGCTCGAGACAGTTTGACTTTTTGAAATTGCGAGACCGAGACTTCAAAGTGTTTTAAATGCGAGCACGAGACATTGAGACTGTAAGACCTTCAGACGTCAAAAAAGGAAACAGACGAAAATTTTGCGAGACTCCTGTTTTTTGGAGGATCATTCGCCGCCCCTCGTACAATTGGTCAGTACCCTGAGAGGAAAGAGGCACCGTGAGGGTAAAGTGTCCTCCCAAGAACTAATAAACACTTATCAGTAGCAACGACCGGTCTAGAATACTACTGGTAGTAACCAAAGATTATGAGTGCGTTCGACGCCGTCACTTAAATATGTATACCTTTTCACTAGCTGACTTGTCTATTGCTAAAATCAATATTTTTCAGTTAGCAACCGAGGTTTTACAGACAGATACATCATAGTGTCAAAGTCCATGCCAATGAAGAGGTCCGCTACAGTAGCAACGACCGGTATAGAATACTACTAGCTTGTTGTACTCTGACTTACCTCCTAATATTTTGCCTTCTACCAATGAAGCTGAGAAACAGAAGATGCTAGCGAAGAACGTCTTGTTAAACTTCGTTACTGACGCAGGACGGTTCAGAATGAATGCTCTGTTTTGTGTAGCATTAACTGAATCAAGGGCGGCTAATCTAGTTGTTAAATGTCCACGTTAATTAGGCCTTCCTCGATAATTTTAGCTCTTTACCGCAAAATCTGACAAGTTGCCCAATGAACCAAGCTAGATGATTTGTCTTTAGGAGTTTTAGAGGCGGAAAAACGCTAACTAACTTAACTGTAACTGGAGGCGTTTCCGGATAAAGAGTGGAACTAACCAAAAGGAAATTCCTTTTATAATCAGAGAATATTTGGGTTGCTTTGTTGCTTAACCAAAAATGCTAGTGCGACACGAAATTCAACCACCTCCACTCTGCGGTCAAAATTTAGGGAGAGTATGACGGAAGCTCTACAGAACCAAGAGAAACGCGATTCGGTGTCAATAAAGCCACGCTAAAGCCCTTATTATAATCAGCAAAGGAAAGTGCAATGTACGTCAGAGCAATGCTTAGAGATTAAAACGGAAAAGCAGGGCTACTGAAGGGAAACTTGTCAGTTTGAACTTCTGATTTGGGAAGTAAAGTATGAAAGTCTTGAACGATGGAACCAATTTTTTTCAGGTATTTTGGATAACTTCCTGCAATTTTAATCATTTCAGGTGGTTTGAAGGAAAAATTAGATTACGAAAGCTGAAGTATTAATCCAGGAATCCAATTTAGTCCCAGGCATAAGAGGTTTATAAAATTCACGCACACTATGAATTTGAAGTTTTCCTTTGTTCCAGGGGTCCAAAAATAGAGGGTCGCGAGTCAGGGGTTGATAAGCTCTTATATTACAAACAAAAGTCGCGACTTTGATACATCTCTAGCCAATCAACAGTTAACGAACAGACGCGGGAAACATATCGTTTTACTGAGATCTGATTACAATTGTCGCTTCGTCGTACATTCCCCTCGAACACGATTTTTTTTTTCCTGTGCAGAATGAGTTAATTGGCAGTAATTCGCTAAAGGACTTCGTATTGAGACATACCTGACGCACTGGTCGCTCATGTAATTAAATTGGGCATTGCCGCTGAGTGAAGTTTTGTGGGCTTGAGTTCATTACCTTTCTTCTCAAGTCGGATTAACATCAGACCGATAAAGTTGAGTTGAGTGACTGGATGGAGAAATCTGTTGGTAGTAGATTGACCGTACTGAACTGATTCATGGGCGATAGGCTATCAAGTTGATAATTACAGCGCTCGCCGAGATTAATGAGTGAATAGCTGAACAGACATGTGGCTTGAATAGAAAGGACGACTTTTAAAATGCAGTTTAAAGATCTTCAGTAGACAGTGTTTTGAAGCTCTCATCGGAACCCAACCATCTTCAGTTTCCTCCCTTAGTGTTTGGTTTAGTTTCACCTTTCTCGTGTTTTTCTAACTTAGGAAACTGTTATACTCAGTGACAATTGTAATAAATTCAAAGGGTCTCTGAAGAAAAAATGGCACATCAAGCATATAAAGTAAGAGAAACGAAGTGTTGAAATCAAATAAAAAGTTTACAATAACCATGCATCAAAAGTATGCGTTAGATACATCAGCAAAATAAGAAAAAAAATTCTAATTTCAAATAACTTTGAACGACTGAAGTGGCGCTGAACTGTCATAACACAGTTGAAAGTTCAATATCCATATATTCCGTCAAATTACATTTCATTCTTTTGCCGCGAGCTGATTGACATTTTCGACCATAGCCTTGCATTCCATCTTTAATGAAACCAAGCTCACAACATGCGATGTTTAATTTTGTTTCTTTTTTGAACCAAATTACAACTCTTGTTAAAGTTATGGACTAGACTTCTATTCAGAGCCATCTCGACAACACGCTAGATAAGAAGCTATTTTGGTTGTTCTGTCTTAGCCCGTCGTTAGCAGCCCGAGGGTTTTGTTAAAGATATCTAATGTTAATTGAAACCTCTTTTGTTTAACTAAACTGTGAAGTCGTACTCGATAGTAGTTACCCGATAGAGGACTATTCCAAAGGAGCTCTAGTCAACAGCGTCAAACACTTAGAGAGAAAGTCATCTTACTAAATCATTTTTGGCGCTACGATCCATTGAAGGTTTTGTCTTTGATTAATAAACAGGGCACGGTGTGATCGATATGGTCTGATGTCAGATGACACTGTTTGTCGGGATCGTTTGATAATAACTGATACACAACTAATATTTTTACAAGCGGCGGTTTCGAAGATGTAAATTTAGGGTCTCACCCGCACAGGCCAAATATTTGCCATTTCGCCCGCCACAGATTATATATCAAACATCAGGGATTTGTTTATTTGTTTGCATATCTATTATCTTGATTATCCATTTTTGAGATGCTATCTACATTAAGTATGTCCGATCCTTTAAACTTCAATAAAACTTACGGGTTCAAGTTCTTTATCGGCGAACTACCTTAATGTTGTGGTTTATGGGGCTTGGGCAATGTGACAGTGATAATAAATTTCGACATTGTGATATTAAACATGTTATATTACGGCACCTGAAAATCGATATTTCAACTCTACGGAGATCATTAACCCATTAGATGGATAAACACCGTTTCCAACAAGCCTCTCTTCTTTTGAAATTGCATTTCCATAGATATGGCGACCTCAAAGCTTTGAGTCTTATACTTGCTTGACTGATTCGTTAATTCTTGTGAGACAAGACTTTGTTAGCATGTTGGTCTGCACGCAAATCAAGGAGTCCGAGAACTGCGATGGATTTCTCAAATCATTTTGATAAACATATTTCTAGTTAATTCTCAGAGTGTGAAATATGTATATTATCTCTCACCTTGGTTAATAACTTTCTCTTTCAGCAAATCTCAGGCGAAAACTTGGAGCGCAGTTTCGGTCAGTGAAGAGTCAACTATCTTGACTCGAGATTCTGAGAGCAATTGGATAAGCCTGTCTGAATCAATGTAACCTTACACTGTATATCTTGACCAAAAGACCAATTGGTCGACACAAACAGCTACTTGTCAATCTGTCAGTGAATTCCGCCAATTTAGGAGCATGTTTTTGTGATTATAACCTCCGGATTTACTAAAACCGAGCAATCGAGCTTCAGTACTGTACAACGGGAGGCTTTGGCTGTGGTCATTTGGCAGCTGTCAATCAAAACCCGGCTACACCAATTATATAGCGACAAGGGGTGGCTCTTCCCCTTTAATTATAAAATACATTTGACACCGTGTGAATGGCAGATTGAATCTTCTTCATTTACACACCATTCCAGTCTACGCATGGTTGCCCAGTCAAGGAAAAACTGCTATTAAAATAACCTGTTTACAGTTTTTGTTTGTTCTCGAGCTAAACGCACAACTCTACCTCTGCGCAAAATCACCGAACGGTGTCTTTTGGTGCGAAATTTCGTTATGACATGCATCCGGACAGTGGACTTCGTTCAGATGATAAATAGCTCTAGTCTGAATGAATAATAACCAGCTGCGGAAAGAACAACTGTGAACAGCTTGAATAAGCTCACCCTTTGGCAAAACTGATCACAAACAATAAACTGACAACAGTCAATAGAAATGAGATTACTTTAACATTTGTGGTGTTTATCTGTTTTCTGTCTCTTCTATTTTAATCTGCAACACTGATTATCACTGTGTTGTGGCTTACGGTTTGAACTGACGAAAGATGTTTTACCGATTTTGGCGCAGAGTATTCCACGATCGAATTTAATTTGCACGCATATGGCAAATGATATGGGCTCAGTGCCAGCGTGTAGCTTTGTTCTAAGAAAAGCTCAACATGTAACTTACAGCTTGATGGGTTTTGCAATGTTTGGAGGAACAAGGACAAGGTGTAAAAAAAACCTAGAAGCGACAGTATTTAGAGGGTAGATGTCACTATTTGTGTTTCATAATAACGACTTCAATTTGAAGAAAAAAAACTGCTTGATCGTAGGTTAATATTTTCACTTAAATGTCGTCCTTACTCTTGGAATGTCCATCCTTCGTGTGGCTCATTCTTAACAACAAAATAAATTTGCGTGTTTTGTGACTGTAATGGAAGTTTCCAGACATTGCAAAGTATTAAACGAGACTATGCGAGATTTAATTTAAAGAAGAAAAAAAGGATCAATGACGCAGTCAGTATTTTTTTTTTGTCTGGGTCAGTCACATGAATAGAATTTTCTGTTCACATAGTTAGTATTTTACAAGACGCTGTCTGTCTGTTTCTAAATGCTTGTTGAAATGTAAATGAAGGGTATTTTAGCGCCAAAAATTACTGTCTAAAGACAGGTTGAAAAAACTTCATTCCGTACACTGGGACAGTTGAAACCAGGACTTATGTCTCCCACATAATCCCCGGGGCATAATGGGCGTGTATGCCGATTTGGGGATCAACAACACCAGCTTTTAGTTACATCGTATAGTTTCACTGAGTATGATAGGCTAAGCCTCGTCAATTTAGGTTGTTGGGATGTTTAATGTGATAGGGCTCATCTTACATATCATGTGTGCTTAGTGTGCTTGCGTGTGCTTTTATCGCTTTTTTGTCTTCCTTTGCTTTTGCGCATCAGCGCGTTTAACTTTGCTTAACTACTTTTTATCCTAAATTGTGATAATTTTGTGTACCGATGAAAGCAGTTTTACGTAAGTCTTATTGACTTCCCTGGGTTTCCCTGCCTGGTACATTGATATGTTGTAACTATACTTATAAATAGAAAAAATACAACAAACAAACACAAAAACAACAAATTACACGTTAGAATTTTTGATAGTATAACATAAGTTTTCAAAATTATCAAGGTGTAAATTCTCCTTTCATTTTAATACTTTTTTAAGACGGCAGGTGATGAGAATAAAGACAATTCTTATCTGCCGTGATCAGGGCGTACCTCAATGATTTTCTTCTGTGGGAGTCAGTTTCAGGAAAGTTTATACGCTCGCTCAAGTCATGTGCGCGCCCAAGTCATGCGTTCTGGATGGGTTTTTGCAATAAAAAGAAAACCTCCCCCCTCTCCACAAGAATTGTAATGTTGTTTACTAGCCGAATTTAAGTGTTACGTTGATTATGTTGATTGTAACATTGATATCTCTTCACTAAGACTTTCATAGTGTTTTTCAATTAAGAATATACGCCGTAGTCCTTTGGTCTGTCGTTATAAGAGGAAAACTTTGCATCAAAGCTGAATGATATTTAGCCTTAAGCACTTCACGATCACGGTGGGCTTTTGTACAGGTGCAGAGATTGCTGACAAACCATTAATCATTCTCCAACGCCAAGATTAATTAAGTAGCTTCGCATCTTTATGAACTTAGAACTAAAAAAAAATGGCAGCTCAGAGTCTGTGATCTTGCCATGTAATATAAAAATGAAAATTGCCATTAGTTTCTTCAACCATGATCAGCAATTGTTATATATCTCAGATCTCCGGGGAATCTGCTGCTCGTAAGTATACGAGTTATCCAATTATGTGTTATTATCCTCCGATCCCAGTAGCGCATCGTATTTTTCGATCACTTAGCAGCAATAAACACCCGATATTATAGTTTCAGGACAACGCCTAACGACAGGCGGCCATTTTGAGCTAGATAGATTAAAGGTTGAGTTCTACTATCGTGTCATTTTACGTGTAAGAAATGGGGACCACCCGGGGGAGGGGGAGTGTGCTCCCCTGATCCCTTAAAATTCCACTTTTTCTCCGCTGTTCCCTATTAATAAATTCATTGTTCCCCAGACTTTTTTGCCAAAGTTCCTTTAATAGTAGAGATATCTCTTGTTCCATCAAATTTATCCCAAAAATATCCCTTGTTCCCTCGAAATAAAGTAACATGTTCTCTTCTTCCCAAAAACCCCTTGGATACCCTCAGAAATCTGTTAACTAGTTTACTACAGTGCGAATATCGAGGTATATGTAACTGCATTCTGGTTTTCCCTTCTTCGTACACACTCAAGTTGGATGTTATTGTTGTTCTCGAAGTGTATCAAAACAAAGCAAAAAAAAAAAACGTTTCTTAATATTAATTGTGTTAGAACATCATTTCAAGATCGGACGACTGTTTGAAAATGGACTTTGCCCCACTTTCCTGTTAAAACTAATGATGTTGGTTTAGTAAAGTTTGTTGGCTAAAGAATGAAACGCTTCATCAGTGCTGACCGCAAAGATACAGCAATGCTTACACTTAGAAGCTTATGATATGGCTGATCAGTTTGTTAAACAATGCCATTCCGTATTGAGTGTTTTAATACACTAAGTAACAACAATGATATTAGACCGTGAATCTGTCGTATACAAACTGCTTACCCCCTTAAACTGGTTTGAAAACTGATAAAATGAAAGCAAAACAAAAAACCTTCTTTGAAAACCGAAGAAGAGTACAAACATTATAGGATATTAAAATAAGAATGAAACGCAATTGTTAACATTGCAAAAACGCGGAAATTTTGACTGAAGTTCAGTTTAAGTAAACTTACGAATCCTCCAACAAACGTTTCTTAGCTTTAATGAGTGAATGATTTATATTGATTTTTGCTTTGCGGTGTAAAGTTGCATGATTCTGCCGAACTTATATAGTTCACGTGCTTTGTGGAATAGCTTCGTTTGTTGTTCCAAGTACGCACTAAGCAGATTACGGTACTTAAAACTTCAGAACAAACAAGTCAATTAATGATGTACAACTTGTGGCTTGGTCTGTTGTTTTATCGCTAGCAAATATCACCGAAAAGAAAGTTTTGGAATAGTAACAAACATAATTAGTTAAGGACATCCACCCTAACTGTTGTTCTTATATTGTACTTTCCTCGTGGCGTGAATTCACATCAGTAAAGCTTATTTAGAACTCTCTAGCATCAAGTGGACTGAGGTTAATTCTAGTCCAAGCGGGACCGAAGCAAAACAGGCGAACCGAGGGACATGCCTCAATCATTTTTATTGCGTTTTCGCTGTTTATAGTCATTTTTAAAACCCTAAATACCTAGAAAGAGAATTAAACCATTGCATGACATTGCTTCAGTCATGTAAATTTCTTCATATAGATATTGCCAATCATAGTTTATTTTTTCGATTCTGGCAACGGCCCCGCCAAGTGCCATGATACTAAAGCCTGAAAGAAGCTTCTGTTATATACTTAAAAGGTCCTTGGTATTTGTGTTTTATCGATAAAAAAAAAGCTCACAGGATGGAACAGGAAGTTAAATATTAAACTCAATGGAAGAGTATTTACCAACACTGCCAGATTATAGTGCAAAGTAAACAGTCTTGCATCCTTCTCATTTTTCCTTTTTAAAGCTTCCATGTGTGGTTCAAAATGGTTCAAAATGGTTCAAAATCGATCTTTCGTGATTGTTAAAAGTTTGACATTCAATGAATTTTTCAAGTTTTTCTTTTTAAGTGTCGCTCGGCAACTGCAGCTGGGCAGAAAGCCATCAATGCAAAATGCCCAAAATAGCGTAACCAGAGAATACTTTAAGCCGTAAAGCGTGCTTTGCAGTAAATATCATTCCACACGCATGTAGTATCTGTACTTGAAACTTAAGTTAATAGCAGGTTGAGTAAGTGGTTTAGAACTAGTGGTTTTATTCTGTGTTTTTTTTTTTTTTTACAAATAAATATTACCATAAATACAAAGTTGTGGTAAACGCGATTGTCTCTCTTAGTATCACCCTAGCTTTTGTTCGTATTGCTTCATGTGTATCTTAGAACTCAGTCAATCCTAATGTGTTTGATCATTCATTCATGGCACTGAATAAAAGAAAAGGAAACCTTATTATTAGCAGTCACGCCTAGTGAACGTTCACAAATAAACCAAAATGATAAAAAGAAAATATTCTTAGTTATTGCCCAATGGCAGCTCTTTACTGCTCTCTTTTCTCCGTCTCATTTTCACAAAGCTTACATTACACAAGAGATACAGAATGCAACATTGTTGACAAGCATGATATTGATTGCCGCTCAGCTCGTTAAATTCAAGTGTTTTTTTTTTCCCTAGGGCGCTTATTTTCTATATTGCCTTTTTTCCGGTTGTGTTACAAGTAATGACCAAAGCACTGAGCACTTCTACAAACAAACCTGCTTCGCAACCTTTTCTGGTTATAATTATTTCTTGCATCTTATGGGGTTTTTTCATTGTTACAGTGATCGATCAGAAATCATACTGGTTCCTTAATTGGCTGAAAAGTTTGAAAACCAGCCTAGAAAAAAAGGTTCCTTGTCACCCTTTACCGCGATTTGTTTCGCATGTTTACTCTTCAAGAATTTCTTGCATGAAGCAAAATTACGCGGCTCTGTGATGTCTAGTGATTCAATTTGCCTTGCTGTGCAGTAAGAATTTCTGATATTGATCTTTGGACGGGGACGAAATCTACGAAGATGCCAAAAATGACTTATTAATAGAAAGTCGATTTAAGATCTGTTAAATTCAAGTGCGTTCCGGCGGCCAATTACACGTAAGACAAGAGCAAAGCGAAAAACAACTGCTATATTACAGGATGCTCGCGGCTGTCTTGTTGATAACCAAATTCTCCGAACATTAAGTGCACGAAACGTCTGCTAATCGGTTAGGAGAATTTCGCTGTTGGACGTGATCATCTCTGTCTTTCAAGTCGCTGCATGCAGCATGTGTCCAAGATTTCACAACGAAGTGGACATTTTCAAACACTCTCTCTGAATCCTCGTGACAGGTCTTACAGTTGAAAAGTCAATTCACGGTCTGTCGAAGCTAACAAAGATGGTGTTGTTTGAAATATATTTGTGTAAAAATAGAACCAATGTATTCAGGCCAAAAATTAAAAGTCGTTTGCTAATAAGACTGCTAAAAAAATTTCTCTGGTTCGTCAAAATATGAAAAGCACGCTAATTCAAGAAAAGAGAATATTCTAAAACATTTGCCAATTGTTTATCATGGTTCGGTTCCATGAGCTGAGAAAACTGGGAAAACTGATCTTTATTAAAGATGTTTTAAGGTTGGAACACTGCCGATAAATTCTGAGCTATAGCGGAATATTTATTCGAACATTTATGGAATTTCCGTTGAGTGTTCGTCTCCTTTCGTCGCGTTTGCTTTCGTCCGCTACTAATACGTTGTCGGAAAACATGAAGTTTTTCATTCAGCTTTTCTTAACTTTTCTCTCGCTTTATTTCTAGACAATTGCTTATGTTTCAGTCTACACATAGAATAATGCACAAATCTCTGCCACTTCAGCGCCTTCAGGTAGCTAATCTCTTTGATAAATCTTACTTTTGTACTGTTCTGCAAATAATAACTCAAGCAACCTTAGTTGGGTCTTGCTGAGAGGAAAAACTTGACACTGCTTTCTGAGCATTGAGGTCATTTTTGGCAAGGCATGGCGTGGCAGCCCTTAATCGAAACCAAACTACGTAAATACGCACCGTGTGTTGAAATAACAATGTAAAGAAACTGTTTAAATTCCCTGTCAATGGGTTAATCCTGTGTATAAATAGGAAACGTAGCTGAATATCCACGTGGTATCTCAAAACCTCAGAAAATTCTCATTCAAACTGCGAGCTCCCGTCAATAACCGGACGATTTCAACGCGAACTAATCCTTTCTTAAAATTCCAACTGTAAATAGTTCATTTAATCCTATATGATCAGCCCATAAGTCCTTGTTTTTGACCACCCTAAGATAAACCATTACAAGCTCACTTTTGCTAAAAAATGTCGTGGGTTACGTGTTGAAAGTTCGGATCCCAAGTTCCGCGTGTCGATCGACCACACAGACTCTCGCGTTTTTCAAGCACCTTGGAATTTTAGTTGCATGATCAGTGCCTATAACATGGTATCGTTTCATTACTTTGGTATTTATTTCACTTTACGTTTTTGTGCTGGGAACAACTTAACTGTGACGTGAAATAAGTCCCATGATGAAATGTTTGACAACTGAATACTCGGTAATGTTTGCATGCACTGGATTCTCATATGCCGGATTTAAGTACTTTTGCCTTTGGGCGGTGTTCTAATTTGTGAGGTGACGTGATACGACAATCGGTAAACAACTTCTTGAAGCAAATATCTCATTTTCCGAACTTTGCCAACTTAACTGGCTAGGATACAGAAAAAATGAGAAACATAAACAGTTGGAACATATCCAGAAAGCTTTCTGAGTTGTGTTCGCAATGAATTCTTTTGTACCTTCTTTGAAACATGAAATACTGATTAAGACAATGTTGCAGCTGTAAGCCTGCAACTTTTTTCAGTCCAGAGGAATAACGACGTAGTTCACCTGTTCACTGACTTATACATAATACACCTACCTAGTTATTACAAACTTACTTGATTGGTTCCACAAAGATAAAAGAAGTAACCTTAACAGAAGAACAGATCCGTTCTGCGGGTAAATGAACTTGCGATGCAGTTTCAAGCTCACAGTGCTGTGAAGCGCGTAAACAGATGCGAAATGACGCCTCTTTCTTTTTCGATACCTATCATATCATTTGCGATATTTAATTGGCCGCTGACATCTTATCTATCCTTTAATCTAGACACAACAACAATTTACTAATCCGAAATAGCTCGCACCTAATTCACAGAAAGGTAATGGGTTTATTAATGGTATAGAGGGTTATTCAGTAACAAGCTTGACTGTAAAATTGAATGGAATACTTTCGTGATTTGCCATGACAGAAATGAACTTTATTTGGGCGGTTGGAGAACCGAACAGGCGAATTATGTTTCATGACTGTACGATTGTGAAGTTGTCATCACCGGATGAACACACCATAACAATCTTCAAGTAATTCATGGGAATAAAGAGCAATTATTCATTATTCAAGGAAGACATCAGGAAATGAATTTTAACCCAACTCTCAAACTAGTCAAGATGTTAAATCAATAAATGTCTGTTTTTATTAGTTTAAGGCTTCGACTGCAACGAGATCATTCCTCGAAACTTAATGAATTTTGAGGTACAGTTATTTTTAGTTTCATAAACATTCATGTGAACTGTTAGTGACAAAAGGGTTTTATTTAGAACGGATGTCAATGAAACGAAAACAAACTTAGGAAAAATTCCAGAAATTGCGATTCCATTTGTAGCCCGGCATAGGCCAGAAAGATCAGTGCTGGTCCAGACAGATTCCTTCTTTAATCGACTCAAGTTTTCGTAATGCAGCTAAAGCTAATTTATTTACCATGTGTAACTGTGTTGCTGAAAGAAGATTATGCATCAGTCAATTTCAGCAGTGCCCATCCCCCCCCGGGCAACCGCGGGGCATTTGCTCAAGTTGTCAGTCCCGGGGGTGGGGTATCCGCAATTTTAACGCGGCCCGGGGGCTGGGCATTTGCGTACCCCGGGGCGACGTCCCCCGGGCATTCGACACACGTGTTTTGGAAAGTGCCATGGATGAGTTCATCGGGAAAGACGAGGCGTTTGTCGAACAATGGCTTGTCCGTCAGGGACTAGAGAAGCTTGTTTTTAAAGTTATGTTTTCTCAATTTTAGACATTTCTTCATTACTTGTAAGCATATAAATATAAGCGACAAGGTGAACTATATTTTGTTTATCACAAAACAATAACTGACGTGAACACGACTATTTCGCATTTCGCATTCAAAACTAGCCTAGCATTTTTTAAATTCATGAAAGTGGAGTTAAAATACTTAAGGTTTGCGAATTCAAATGATGCGATCTTGAAGACAGATCTTGCGAGCTTAAAATGCAATGCATCATCATTTAAAATGTCTTGATTCTTCACAGAAAAAGTAGCCTGCGAATACAGGCGCCTATCATCGCTCGCGGCTGGGGGCACGTCCGCCGCAATCCCAGCTATCCTCTAGCAAACTGCTAAAAACAAATATAAAGAAATAAATATAATCAGAATCAACTAACACGCACTGTTGTCCTTGAAGTCTTAC
This sequence comes from Orbicella faveolata, assembly GCF_042242905.1. Classification (NCBI taxonomy): domain Eukaryota; kingdom Metazoa; phylum Cnidaria; class Anthozoa; order Scleractinia; family Merulinidae; genus Orbicella; species Orbicella faveolata. The sequence goes on from NW_028301541.1 coordinate 4,167,359, forward strand.
CGTTGCATTAAAATACTGAACAGTTGACTGTTTTATTCACTGATTAATTAAAAAACTGCGGAGGTGTTGGAAGGCGACGATCCCGGGGGCGGGGCATTTGCCCTCTTTCTTCGTCCCCACCCCGGGGCATTTAGGGGAATTTGCCCATTTTTAAAAAAAAATGCTAATGCCCGGGGGTTAGCCCGGGGGGGGGATGGGCACTGCTGGAATTGACTGATGCATTACTTACATAAATCGCTTCGGTCTGATCTTTTCCGTGCTTACATTTGAGAAGACATGGCATGCAGTTGAAAGAAACATGTCAGGTACTTTTCAAAAAATAACAAAACATTGTTTCCTCAATTACCTTCGTTTCAAAGGAAGCGTTTACAATTCATTAACTTTAAACGGTTTACAGAGGGCTCAAAACTAGCGCATTCAGTTCCCTGGATTTTTACTAGAGAATTTTCCCAGCAAAATATTAAAAAATAATAAAAAAAAATAAAGATCTGGTTTGCTAGATATTGATGCTAAAAGGTTTGGAAAATTCAAAATTCGGGAAACTTGACGGAACTGAGTACGAGCTTCGCGTTTTGTAATCCTTGCTGCAGTAAAACCTGCATTTTTGAAGTCTGGCAAGATAGGTTCTTGTATTTTGAGGTAGGTATCGGCAATGTAGGCCAAGTAGGTTCTTAATTAGGTTCTTATAATTAATTTCTATGAGGGAGATATATATGTTGATTACCAGGAAAAAAAAAATAAACTTCGGTTTGGTAATTAAATATAAACTATTTATTCACAACTGCATTATGTATTTTCTTGAAAGAATAAATTTGAAATCTCAAAGTCACACTCCTTGGTTAAAATGTTTATCATAATTTAACTGTAACCCACAAGTGAGAAACTGATTCATCTTGCTTGGCTAAACAGCGGGTTTTTAATGTACTTTGCTTGGAGTATGCTCTGTGGTGTTTATAACACATTTTGAAGGGCTCTTTCCTCTGTCTGTGTTTTATATTTTCTACTTTGCTCGATGTGCAATATAATCATGCAACAAATAAATAAATAAATAAATAAACAAATAAACAAACAAATAAATAAATAAATAAATAAGTGAATAAATAACAAAAACAAAATTGGAGATATCGGAACCCCCGCGCTGTCGTAGAAGTGCGCCCTGATTGGTTGAAATTCAATCGGTCCTAGTCTTTCCCGACAATCAAAATGGCGGACGACATCCAGGGGGGGGCTTATTTTACTGTAATATCTAATAAGTCTTATATTATCCTTGATAAAGTGTCATTACGTAGAAACTAAGTGGAACTGGAGAATCAGACAGAATTAAGGTCTATTGCTAAGGTGTTTGATCAGCTCACTTATGCAAAGGCGACCAAGAAATCCGGGATTTGGTCGAGAATCAGCTGCTGGGAAAACAGCTGATGTTTCGGACGCATTACTGCGGCAGGCGAGAAAATCAGGGCAGCTGAATCTTTCTAACCGAGGCCTGACAAAGGTGCCAGACAAAGTATGGAGAGTGAATCTGGATGTACCACCCGAGGCAAGGAGCGTTTCACTGGATTGTACAGAAGACGATAAATGGTGGGAACAGGTGGAACTCACCAAACTCATCTTAGCTTCCAACAAGTTGATTGAGATTTCTTCAGAGATCGTGCAATTGCCTGCTCTGGCGGTTTTGGATGTGAGTATGCATAGTATTCCTGCTTCGTTGTGAGCCGGAGAGAAATAGGCAATTGAAAATTTAATGTTTGATGATTTAATTTAATGACAAAGGTCGGTAGTGTTGACCTCTCCACTATTGACGCTATTTTCATGATCATTGTTTTCCCAGGCGTAGTCAGTCGATAAACCGACAATCGATTTTAATCGCTAACAATCAATATCAATCAAAGATTGATATTTATTGCCGATAGCAATCGATGAAAATCGATGAAGGAAAAAGTTGTGAGTTATAGATTGTTTTTGATTGCCAATAGTAATCAATAGAGATTGATTCATTGTTTGGTATCGATTATTATCAATTGCTATCAGAAATTATTTTTGTCCCTTTACAAATTACATTATGAAAATTTGTCTACAATTTGTTATTTTAGATCCATGATAATGGTTTGACTTCTCTACCTGAAGAGATTGGACAGCTAGTGAATCTTAAAAGACTCAACTTAAGGTACTAAATGCACTACATCTATAAAATAACCAAGTTAGCTATTGTTTATACAGGGTTTCTTATTCATAAGCCAGAGCTCGACTTTAAGTACAAAATCTTCAGATTCAGTTGCCAGCAAAAGTATTTCTGTCAGTGAAAAGCATGAAAGATGGCAGATGGCAGTGAAAAGTTTGTTTGTCGCCAGTGATAAAAGATCAGTCGCATTGATGACCCCAGCAGTTGCAATGTTGAGCTACATTGTAACCCTATACCTGAATACTATAGATTTTAGCTTTGTCAAACTTCTGCCGATTGGTACTTCCAATACATAGTTTATTATCATATCAGCTTGTGCTCCTTGCACTGGGTTAATATTACAGAAAATAGTTGTGTAAGAAGTGTTTAGGGCCAGACAGAATAATGTAAACTAAGCCATGCCTGGGTTTAAGCGCACATGAGGGAGACCCCAGCAAACCTGGAGGCGCATTAGAATGGCAGATTTGGAGGAGAGAAGCTCATGTGGCGGGAAGTGAAACATTTTGCGCAAAATAGGGTCAGGTGGTGGGCACTAGTGGACAAACTATGTTCCACCAGGAACGAAGAGGATTGAATGAATCATTTGAAAGCCACCTCCTTCCAGAGATGTCAGCTATCCTTCTACTCTAGTGTGTAGAATTCAGAGTGTACAGTAGATGAGCTTTGTTCTTTTGTTTTTTCAATTTTATTTAACTAGTCACAATAAATTGCCTTCCCTTCCTGTGTCAATGGCAAGTCTTGCTAGTTTATCTTCTTTGAAGATGGATCATAACTGTCTAACAACACTAGGAATAGAACTGTCACAGATGAAACAATTAGAGGAAATGGTAAGTGAACTGCACTCATTCAATTTGCCTTTTTCTACACTACATGGCGCTGTGAGAGTAAAGTGTCCTCTCTAAGATTGCAATGCAATGACCCCAGAGTCCAGTATGCTTATTGTTAGGCCACTACCCCATCAAACTCAGGGGGAAGACATAAGTGTTTGTTGGAGAGAGGTACAAGTGGAGCCAGGGGTCATTGTAGAGAGATGGGAGTCAGTAGAGGAATGACTGGACATGTATGTTGATATTGATGGCAAATAACTGATTTAATAATATGGATCATGATAATTCTCAATGATGATGACAGAAGTTATTTTTGAAACAATTCATGTTTGTTAAATCTGAAAAGCGTTGTCTTTTTGTTAAAATATATTAACAGCCTGCTGGTAACACAACCATTTCTTAAATTTAGTACTTTTTTATATGTGTAGGATTTGTCAAACAACTCTCTCAGTGAACTCCCTCCTTCTGTGGGTAACTGTCAAAGTTTGCGTCATTTGAACTTGTCTCAGAATGCTTTGGAACATCTCCCTCCTGAGACTGGTCGCTTACATGGTAAGAGGTTATATTATTAAATAAATTAAACATGTTAGGTAAATTGAAGTGAATGTGAAACTGAACAAAAACTGGGGATTGTAAGTTTATAATTCGTGTTACCAAAATGGATGTCTTTTCTGCCATCATTGTTTTAGTCATCAACTTCATCATCATTATTGTTTTGGCTGTTCTTCAAAGTGTCAGTTTAACAGTATAGTATCAAGTGCAACTTCCCATCTGATATTACAAGGATAGCATTCCTGTCCCCAGACCACACAATAATTATTGTTTTGGTCAGCACTATGAATCTGAGAATACAAAATGAATACTCTGTACATATTCAGATAATCTGGTCTGGTCGGAGGTTGCAATTTTTTGTGCTGACCAAAAGGACTGTGACCTCTGGCAATGAGAATGCAAGGAAAGGAAGTAACTTAATTTTCACTGTACCTGCCATCTGGTCAAGTGAAATTAAGAGATGCACCAAAAATGAATAATTTCTTTTTTTTGTTTCAGCATTGAGAGACTTAAACCTTAGCAATAACAAGTTTTGTGAACTTCCTAAAGGTGAGTCTTTTCGTTAACACTTTGCTTAATCAGAAAGAGTTAGAACAGAGTGTTACTGACAGTTTGCTTGAAAGATTTACAAGGACCAAAGGCCAAAAACATGGTAGTAAGTTTTGTATTCTTAATGTCTTGTTTCCTTGTATAAACATTAGTTACATTTTATGGCAGGTCCACACCTAGGCCTGTCCACAATATCTGCATATTTTTTGGGATATTTAGAAATTTCCGAAATATTTAGAAAATAGTTATTAACTAAAGATGTTTAAAAAGTCTAGGGATATTTAGAAATATTAATAGCTTTTTTGGCTTAGCCCTGTGTTTTCCTTGCTATTCCCTTGAAACAAGACTCAGTTTTATGCCAGAAATAATCCAGCTCAGCGATTTCCCACTCGAAAAATGTATTCCATATCACTAAAACAAACAAATTTCAAATATGGCGGATACTGGTAACATCGAAGCACCTGAATCTTCTTCCTCAACCCCTGCCACTGTAAGAAATTTTAAAAATTTCGGCCTAAGTGATTCAAAATCGGTGCATTTTTACAACAAAAATAAGAGATATTTAGAAATTTTTTGGTGATATTCAGGAGATTTTTTGAGAATTTCCGGAAAGATATTCAGGTGGTTTTGTGTGATATTTGTAGAAAGGCTTTTCCACACCAGCCCTAAGGTTGCCATACTCAGACCTGCCTTACCAAAAAGTATATGTATTTACATGTATGTATGATCATTTGCTGGACTCTGGGCCAAGCAGTGTGGGTTTGAACATGTGCTGAACAAACTGTTTATCAGCAAATTTAATGTGTGTCAGTGGTTAACCCTGTGATGGACTAGCATCCCATCCAGGGGGGAGTAAGAATACTCCTAGTTGCTTCGTGCTACAGAAACTGGAAATAAGCAGTAGCCTGGGATGACTTGAACATAGACTTAAGGTGGCTCCCTATAGTTTTACGATTGCACACGCACATAGGACGAAAGCTCAAGTAATCTGCGTGTGCTCAAAGGAAAACATAAGTGTTTTTCTATTACTATGACGTCAACATGAGCACAAAAAGAAAAACTGACATCGAATTTTCTTGCTTTTCCTTAGGTGAATTTTTTTAAAATTTGGCTCAGTTGTAACCACATATGATTCCTATAAAATACCCTATTTTTGTTAAAATCTGTCAGAGCTAATGTAATATATCTAGAAGAATGACAAGTTCCAGAATATTGAAAAAACCGTCTGAACAACCTTGACTTTTTACCAATTCAAAATGTCAGGCAATATCATTTACATGATGTGGCAAAGTATGAAAAAAGTTCATTGAAGGAAAGTATAAATATTAAGGAGTTTACGCCAAAATGAGGAATATATCAGCCTGTCATTAGATGAGATGCTGCCATGGTAACGGCCTTAATCCAAAAATTGACACCAAAAAATAAGCCTTATTTTAACAGTACCCATAATGGTAAATCTCTACAGGGAAAACTTTAAGAGAAATTAATTAAGTTTCCTTTTCTAACTCACGCTCTATAGGAAGGGTGCTCGTAAATACTCTAGGGAGCCACCTTAACCTTGCTAGTAATATTTAAATAAGATTAAATTTGGAAATACCGTTGACCATAAAGATAAGCCAAAATTGGAATATATTTTGGTGCCATTTTGACACCTTGATCAAGTGAAGAATGTAACGGAAAAGATAACTTAAATAGAATAAGTTAAAAAGATAAAAATAACTGTTTGATGTCAATCCAGTGAGGTGTGTTATAAAGCCATGACTGAGAGACATGTCTGTTCAGTGGGCTAAACAAATAGTTTCATGTAGATGGAGTCCAAGTCGGTGTTTTAAAAAGACTCGGTTTCTTCCTGCGGATCCACAGCATTTTGAAGATTAAGCAATCAAGCTTCGATTAATTACAAACTAAGATGCTTACTGATTGTAAGTAAGTTACACAGTCTAATCTATTTTTCAGATCTTGGAAGACTAAGTAATCTTGAAAGATTGGATTGCCGTCACAATCAACTCACTGGTGTCCCTCTACTGTCTTCTTGTCAGTCCCTGAAGGTAGGAGTATTTCGGAATCTGTGTTTGAAAAGAAATTCGATTGAGTATTAGTTTGTTCCTACTGGCTTGTTCTTTTCTGTACACTTTGTCTGTTGGCCCTTTTTTTTTTCAATGGTGAGGATGTGTAGTGAGGATGGGAAGTTATCAATAATTATTAATTTATAAACTCATATGTTGATGTGGTTAATGTAATTTATGCAAAGTTTGAGTCTAGCCCATAGTGGTCAGCAGCCTTTCTGGGTGACCATGCTCTGTGGGGTCTCATACAGGGTTTTTGTAGGGCTTGTGTGTTTTGCTTGCCAGCTGTGTAAGAATGTGCAGTTTGCTTTGAGTGCCATTCATGCTTGTAGTGTGCTTTTACTCCCTTACAGTGTATCTCTCTCCCTTTCACTTGTGAAAGTAAGTAGGCTATATGTATGGGTGGTAAGTATCTCCACTGACTCCATCAGTGCGACGGTGCATGGTGGTTGCCCCCTTCTTAGGGTTGCCATGGATACCTACATGTTCTGCTCGAGTCTCATGTCTTGCCGGGCTCCACCATCCTTTAAATGCCTTTTCCACTGAAGCTCATGACTTGGCAATGAGTTTGAGTTAGGGTATACACCTCAGAGCTAACATGGCAAGGCAGTTGGTATAGACAATGAATATTGAACATTGTTGTACACCCAAGATGAGACTATTTATCAGGAAATTATTGTTTCATTCTCAACAGGAACTCTATCTTGGTAACAACAAAATAAGCAGTTTGAATGGAGAAAGTTTTTCTTACATCCGTTCACTGTCAATATTTGATTTTAGAGACAACAGAATTAACAGGTAAACATTCACAGTGCAAGACTACACACTGTTATTTGAAATGACGATAACACCGCTGTTTCTTTTCTCATTACCGTTGTACATGTAAGTTGTATTTCTTGGTATTTTAGTATTCCAGATGAAATCACTGTGTTGAAAAAACTAGAAAGACTTGACTTGGCAAATAATGATATTTCTGGGTGAGTATTGTATGTTAACATTCGTAGTGACAAAACTAGATGTAACCGCAGTAGCTTATTCGGGATATAACAGTACGACAATTTTATTCAAATAGAAAAACTGAAGCAAATAACTCTTACCATGTTAATCAGTAATTTTTTTGTCATTCCTTGTATCTGTACAAATCCAGGGGTTGTGAATGATCATTCAAAACCCATGCATGTGCATTTCACAGTCTCAATTTTTTTTCACAAAGCTGTCTCGCAGTCTTGATTTTTAGCAAGGCTAATAAAGTGTTGAGGTACTAATGGTTTTTTTTTTATATGAATGATGTCTGAATGTCATGAGGTCACATTTGAAATATACAGTGTAAGTCTCGGTCTTGCAATTGAAGAAGTCTAAATGTCTCAGGCCTGCAAAGACAATTGCTAGTCTCGCCTTCTTGCAATGTCTCACATTTACCATTCACCACTGCTAAATCCTCTTACTATGCAATAGGAACACCAGCTATGAGAAATTCATGGATTTGTGAAAATTGAAATTGTGGTAAATTTTAATGTAGAGAATAGAATGAGGCACTATTTTCCAATTCAAGCAATTCTTTTGAGTTTTTTGCTGTCCCCGGCAGTTCATGTGTTAATAGTAAACTTCATAATTTTGTCTCTGTCCATAAACAAGGCAGTAGGCAGGGGAAGTAGCCAAATGGTTAGTGCACTAGAACAACTACCCTGGAGTTGAACCCTGGACAGAGTTTTGGTGTTGTGTTCTTGCACAAGACACTTTACTCACATAATGCCTCTCTCCACCCAGGTGAATAAATGGGTAGCGGCAAATTTAATGTTGGGGGTACCTTGCGATGGATTAGCATCCCATACAGGGGGGAGTAGAAATACTCTTAGTATGTTGCTTCATGCTACAGAAAGTGGAGATGAGGGCCTCCCTGTTGGGCCACTGTGCTCAAATACAGATTTTACTCACACAATATCATTAATATTAAATAGGTTCACCAGACATTGAGTTGGAAGAAATGGCTGGTGGTGATAGACTGAAATTTCAGGACTTGTTTCTTATAAATTTAATATTATTATTACTTCTACAGTGACACAAAACAGTGTCCATTTGATAACTATTTTTGTGGACTAATACACAGTTATTGTGTTTGCCATTTTGTATTGTAGTCTTCCATACACCATGGGTAGAATGGAACATCTTAAATCACTTGTTCTGGATGGAAATCCTTTGAAGAGTTTACGAAGGGATGTTGTTATGGTAAGGATGGCATTTCTTTTACAATATGTGGTTCCAGAAAAATCTGGACCCACCCAAAGTCTGAGGGTTATTGGAAATTCAGCGGAGAAGGGGCTCTCAAAAGCCAAAATGTTTAAAGGAAATTTATTAGAGTGATTGGGGCGGTGGGAGGTGAAATTAAAAAAACCCTCCATGGGATATTTTGTGGAACACCACAATAACATAATTTAATTCTTGTCAAATGTTGCTCAAATTGCATCATGTTTGTAAACCTAAAATGGTTACGTGTACATGTATTGCATGCAATGTTGCAGAAGTAGAAAATTGAAACTCCTACATGTACATGTACATCTACATTTCATGCAACAAATTCAAAGTGTGATCATGAAATGAAATTAGAAACAAAATGTTCAGAAATAACACAATGAACTTCCCCTTGGTACAGTTAGGTGAATGTTTACAGAAAAGGATTGTCTGTAGGTGTACTATGTATTTACTATCAGACACACTAAGGCAAGATGTAATATTTTGACAGAATGACACTGTAGCTGATTACCGTGTTTTACATCTCGGCATGTTTTTAACATTGTCAATATTGTATGTAGTGTAAGAAAGAAAAGGAAAATTTTGTTATTCAAATTAAATGCAAATTCCTGAAAATTGCAAAAATTAATCCCCACCAGGGAAAACCAGTATTTCACTATCATAAAAATCAGTTCCTGCAAAATGCAAGAAAATGGGCGATCCACAAAATTAAACTCTGGCAAAAATGTTGTGCCACATGATAAAGTAATGTTGTTACATGTATACAATCTGAGTGTATTTAATAATCTTGTTTTTATATCCTCTTCAACTTCAGAGAGGTACTCAAGCCATTATGAAACATCTAAGAAGTCGCATCCCAGGTGTGAAAAGAATCGGTAACAAGTAAAGTAAAGTTATTTAACCCATTGACTCCTGTGCTGGCCGTAACCGGCTGTGATGAACCTTGACCTTTATTCCACTTCTGATGTCATCATTGACCAAAATTGGCATCATCTATGCTCAACTTCTGCAGGAGGAAAAGATCTTTCCAATGATACCCAGATCTGAGTGATGGGCCCAATGGAGCCTGAGATATGCACAAAAATGCTCAAAAAGTTGAGTGAAAAACTCAGAGCAAAATTTCCCGCCACTACACGTGGCTAATCCGTGGCAAAAATTGTCTGTCTCCATGATGCTTTCTCAGAATGTTTTAAACTGGAAGCAAGCCCAGTAGAAGGTCAATCACTGCAGCAAAAAGAAAAGAAAAGGAGAAAAAGGAAAGGCAAAAGAAATAATGAAATAATCGAAAAGCCTAAAGACATAGGTCACTTTCTTGTCCAAAATTTTGATTTCTGTGCATGCCCAAGCAAAAATGTTATAGAACGCGATGCTAGTGGAAAGAAAGGCATGCTGTCATGTTGCAATGCCTTTTTGAGTAGATTGGAGTTAATTTGGCCCATATCCAGCCTGAAAATCTCCAAAATGTCCAAAATATGTGTTTTGGCAAAAAGCTCTAGGAGTCAGTGGGTTAAGACTAGTTACTTACAAGGTGCAGCACTTCAACATGAAGTGGCTAAGGGTCTTGAATCTCTCTCCTGTATGGATCTCTGATGTTTCCCGCGTCAATTTACTAGTATCACTTTACACTCCTAAAGGTGAAGAGAGGCATTGTGATAGTAAGTGTTTTGTGCAAAAACATGACACAATTACTGCAGCAGTGTTTAAACCTGAATCACTTGATCTTGAATCAAATGTTCTAACAATACAATGGGAGGCGTGGCCTCCTAGTTAGTGCACTTGACTCTGAGTCAAGTGTTCCTTTCTCAAGCCCTGGCTAGGGACATTGTGTTGTGTTCTTTGGCAAGACACTTTACTCTCACACTGCCTCTCTCCACCCAAATGTCTAAATGGGTAACAGCAATTTTGATGCTGGGGGTAACCCTGCAATAGACCAGTATCTCATAGATGGGGGAGTAGAAATACTCCTGGTTGCTTCATACTACTGAAACTGGGGTAAGTGCTGGCCTGATGGGCCACTTGCCTTGTATGCAGACTTTACCTTGACAACACAATGTGTTAGTGACCATGCATTGCCCCTTAATCAAATGTCAGGCATTACCAAGACTAAACACAAGCCAATAAGACTTACAATTATTGTCATGCAGAGGCACCTGTGTTTGGGTTTAGTTAACCATTAGGCTGGTTTTCATCTCCAGTTTCAGTAGTGGCCTTGAAGTGATGAAGTGTTTTTTTTTTTACTCCCCCATGGATGTGAAGATAGTCCATAACAAAGTAAACCTCAGCGTTAAATTCATTGGTACCCATTGGTGTACCTAGATTTTAACAGGTGTCTTGTCTAAGAACACAGCACAGTGATCTACGCAGGAACTTGAACAGTCACCACTAAATCCAGAGACAATGATATACACCAATAGGCCAGTGCACCTCCTACAAAGCTAGTAATAGACAGAGCAAATGGACGAAAACTAATCAATCATTCTCAAGTGTTTACATCCAGTTGTATCAGGGACATAACACTGTGACCAACAAGTAGTCTTTCATCTAATGCTCTCTGCTCAGGTTCACCAATACAAGCATCTTGAGACCCACCCTGGTCAAAAGCGACACATGATCTAGTTGATGATAGCTGATTCTCCCCTAACTACCATCAACTATCATGAACTATCATATGCCTGTTAAAACAGGAAAAAGTATCATCAAGAATCATTGCAAATGAATATATGAAATATCATATATTTGAACTGCGGAGAAAGAGAAGACGTGATTGATCATCGCAGTTATATACACAACTTCAGCAGTTACAAAATTAAAGCCTGAAAAAAAAATTCGGGTTTGAATGGGATTCAAACCCATGACCTCTGCGATACCGGTGCAGTGCTCTAGTAACCAAGGTATCAAGTCAACTGGGAACTGTTCATTTTGTGAGTTCATAATATACAGTATATTACGAACTCACAACATGACCAGCTCCCAGTTGGCTTGATAGCTCAGCTACAGTAGTAGAGCACTGCACTGGTATCGCAGAAGTCATGGGTTTGAATCCAGGCTTTAATTTTGCAACTGCTGAAGTTGTGTGTATATCTGCGATGATCAATCATGTCTTCATCAAGAATCGTTGGTTGTGAATTTGAACAAGCTCAAAGTAAATGAAGAGGCACGGTGGCCTCATGGTTAGTGCACTTGACTCCAGATTGAGCAGTCCAGGTTCAAGCCCTGGCCAGGGACATTGTGTTGCGTTCTTGTGCAAAACACTTTACTCTCACAGTGCCAGATGGAAGTGCACGCTATAACTATCATCCATTTCCTGCTTGATCAGGGCTTCTTAATCTCGTTGATAATTCATCAAGTTTAAACAAAGGAAATCATGAATGTGATGGTTTTTGGATATCTGATCTTAATTAGCATAGATTTCTACGATTTTATTTCTCTGTTTTCTCCTTAGTTTTAGTTTCTTTTAAGAAGATATATCAAACACTCAAGACAGTGTTTGACCACATTTCCAAACACCTTGAAGTTCGCCAAAAATACTCCGCTACATGTTGTACTTTCAACTCTCTTCTCAGTGTTTGGAAATGTGGTCAAACAGTCATGGTCTCTCATGTTTGATATATTACTTAATGGTTACATTTATACTTGGTATTTATTTTGTTTTTATCAGAAGATGAAAAGCAGGAAGACTTGACAGATGCTCCAGTGACATCAATACCAGTCAGTTCAGCAATACCAACTGCATCAACTGGATTGGACACACACACAATCAGTAGCACAAAGACACTCAATTACAGGTCAGTTAACTAGACACTATGACATGAGGGTCTTGAATGATAGGTGAAGTCTGTGTAGGGCCAGTGCCTCACAGAGCCGGAGCTTATCCCAGTTTTCTGTAGCATGAAACGACTAGGAGTATTTCTACTCCCCCCCTCTGGTTGGAATGCAATCCATCTCAGGGTTACCCCCAGCATTAAGTTTGCGAGTACCCATTTATACACCTGGGTGAAGAGAGGCACTGTTAGAGTTCAGTGTCTTGCTCAAGAACGCAATACAATGACCCCAGCCAGGGACTCAAACCCTGACAGCTCAATCTGGGGTCCAGCGTACTAACCATTAGGCCACCGTACACCGTACCTCCACTTGAATGATAAAGGTACATAACAACTGCACGTGTTGCAATAATGATTTTGTTTCATTACACTCTACATTATAAAGGGGAGATCAGACCTTACAAAGGCATCTCTATTTGCTGCTACTGGACCATTTATGATTACCCTACCCACCCAGCCCATGGTACATAAGGCTACGACACCAGGGTGACTGACCCTACTTGTAGTCTTATCGGCAATGTCGTGAATTCTTTAATCTCCCCTTCAAGTTGATTTGTGAAGGACAGGAAATAAGGCCAAGGAAGCAATGATACGAGCCGAGGCAATGTAACAGTGACAATGCAACTGATCTGTGCTGTGACACACAGTGCTCAGCATTATCACACCAGTTAATAAGACAAGTTGAATTTGAACCTAAACTCTTCTATACAGCATGCAGGCATCCAGCCAACTGAGCTAACCTAGTCTGCCCACAGACATTTATTTTTTGTCATCGGTTATTTTTTTCCCAGGGCCACCCCTTTGCATTTGGGCTTTTTTTCAAATCCCTTGTGGTTAATACTTTGACTCATTGCGATCTTGACGTACTCACAACGAAATAGAGGGTCTGTAGAGAGACTAGAGCTAATGCAACATGGTGAGAAAATGAAATCTTTGAGGTCTGACAATGAACTATTAATTTGTTAATCCTCAATTGCTGTTTCTGTAGCCTTATTGTCTAGGTGGGCTCTATCTCCTTCACTTTGTTGGATCTCATTCCCAATTTAAACAACAACATCTACCTTAAAATTTTTTTTTTTGCTATTTTTAATTCAGTAATAAAAAAGCCAGCAGCATTGCTGATGATGTTTGGGATGCAGCCATATCAGCAGAGGTGTCCACTGTTAACCTCAGCAAGAATACACTGAATGAAGTACCAGCCAGGTGAAACGGGTTTGCACATAATAAACACATTTGTAACATCCACGTACTGGAATGAGGGACACTTATTAAAGTAGGGAAGTTAATTGGAATAGGGGGGAACTATAACAAAAACACCTTTGGGGAGGGATGATGTGAAGATGAGTCTTAACTGTGGTCAAAGGGGAGGTTAAAGAAAACTCTTGTTTTGTCATTCGCCTGTGTGCAGACACATTCTCCTTTATCCTTTGCATCACATGGAAGAGCAAAGGAAACACGAGATCTCTGTATGCAGGTTAGTCTGGTCAGTGATGATAAGTGCTCAGCACATGGAACCTCAAAACTCAGCCATAGAACAATATCCACCACATCCACAATGCTTGAAGATGTTAATATGAAAGAGGCAGCAGTGTGGCCAAGTGGTTTAGGGCGCTGGTGTTGTAATCCGGAGGTCCTGGGTTCAAGGCCTCCACCCTGCCACAAGCAGGATTTGTTTCTCGGTAGTCCCGAGTTCAAATCCTCGGTCACGCTTTGCAAATAGCCAATTGGTCTACCTCCTGCCAGTTGGGATTTTTAACTATGTTACGTTTACTTGAAATACTTGTTTCCTTTGTTTCAGTGGCATGCCTGTAAACTAGCTAAGCTTAGTGCTTGTATAGCTAAGTGCATGACCACTATAAATAAGATTTACATTTTTTTTACATTTACATTACATAAGGAGTTAGTCCACGTATACAGCCCTTGCACTTCTGTGCTTTTAGTTGTCCAAAACTTAGATTGTATTTAACCACATAAATATATCGTTTCTCTTTCCTTTTCTTTCTAGGTTACTCTCTTTAGGAAAATCTCTTACCGACCTAAACATGTCGTTGAACAAGATTGCCAGTTTGCCTTCAGAGTTTGGCTGTTTGGTGAAACTTTCATCATTAGATTTAAGGTATTTTCTAAAACGTTAACCACAGTAGGGTTTGAAACCAGACTTTAAAGTTAGAACCACCTTTTACAGCATACTAAATGGTGACCACATGAAAGTACTGCTCAATAACTTTCGTTTGAATTGTCACACACAAGGGTTCATCTAGAGACTTTGTGACCCAACACTTGACTTTTGAAGTGATAGCTCTTATGGTTCCCAAGAATAACAGCCTCTTATTTCTAGTTACTTAGTTAATTGTTGATAAGAACTAAGGGAATCACTAGGAGTTAGAGTTTAGAACTAACATTGAAAAAACTGTTTAGCATTAAATAAAGAGAATTAGATTTGAATCTTGCAATCACAGAAAGCGAACTTATTGATACATGTAGCTAACCGCGCCGCTTTGTGCTGCTTCTTTGCAGCATCAACCAGCTGAGTGATGTGCCTGCAAGCTTCTCCAAGCTGACCAGTCTCAGAGAAATAAATATCTCCAATAACCGGTAAGTTTATGTCACTCTTCCGCAAACAAAGCAATAGCACTTGTAGTGTTATGTATTAAAGGTAAAGTCTGCGTCGGGCCAAGTGGTTCACACTGCCGGAGCTTATCCTGGTAAGTCGCATGTTTTCCTGTCGTGGACTCACATATGAAAAGGACGGGGGTGCTCGTCGTACATTTAAGGGGCAAAAAAGCAAAAACCGGTTTTGGTACCTCTTTGGGTGTTCAGCCTCAAAAGGTCCACAGCGGAAGCTTTCGCGGTGCCTTTTAGGGTATTGAACTGAAAAAAAATATGACCATTTCGTTTATAATGAACAACTTATGTTGCACAGGATAGAGATGTATGAGAATGCTTTCATAGTAGAAGTAGGAGTAGAAGGTATTGAAGACAATCACGTGTTTGATGATCCACTAGATTGGGCAGACAGACCGACAGACACACAGACAGTCAGGCAGACAGGCAGACAGACAGTCAGGCATGCCTAACTGACTGGCTGACAGTCTGGCCAGCCAGATTATTTACCTCGCTTGACACTACAGACTTGAATCCTGATTTCATTCGTCAATTTAGAGTTACATGCCGAGCTTAAACTCTGCCAGAGCTTGCTTGCAAAACTCTGATATCTTGATTGTGTTTTGTAGATTTACCAACTTACCATCTGTTCTGTACTCGTTAAAGACCTTGGAGATTATCTTGGCCAGTGGTAACCAGGTGAGAATAGGAAACTTCTACTGGGCTGGATAGGTGTGCATCGGTTGTGGATCAGAAACCATTTTGAGCAAATTCTTGTAGTCCTTTGCAGACTTCACATTTCTTTACCCTTATGAGACACGGGCCTAGCTCTCTTTCTACCCATTACAGAGCCACTAATTTTAACACTAACACCTTTGTTGGGTGGAAAGGTCGTCTTTAAGGCTGACGATCAGAGCTCTGGTATCAACTGTAACCGCTTTATTGGGTATTTATTCTATTTTATATATTGTAGATTCAACTAATCGAGGTTGATAGCTTGTTGCCGATGTCTTCTCTTTCCACACTGGACTTACAAAACAACAACATTGCTCAGGTTCCTCCTCAACTAGGAAATGTAACCCAATTAAGGTGAGATGCTCGATAAAAAAGTGTTGTTTACTGATGTATCCTTGGGTGCTTTCCATTATGTCAAAGATTCCGGAAATCTCGGTCGAAATTCAAATGGAAAGGTCCTTCTCGGTTTCTTCCGACCGGAATACGATTCGGGATCACCTCTGGAGGTGGTCCACTTGTTTCAGTCGGAATATTCCGACCGAAATTCGCCGTTCCACTTTTGACAAACCGGTTTTTTGCCCTAATTAGGGAATTCGGAAAAGAGTAAAAAATGGTAAAAGCCATTTCAATTGGTTGGCCCAATTTAATCGGAAAATTTCGTTCCATTTTTCTCGGGTATTCCCAATTATCTCTGACCGGTCGGTCTGGCATAATGGGAAGCACCCCTGGTAACTTGGAATATTGATTCCTTTACGTTTAGTCGAACCTCTCCACAACGGCCACCTTGGGGACAGAGGAAATAGGCTGTTGTCGCAAGGTGGCCGTTATGGGGAAGTAGGGGTATAATATATAACATCTGTTTTTTTCGGGTTGCAACATTTCTTTTCTCAAAAACTTTTTTTTTAGCATATTAAGTGTACGTAATACGATAAAAATATATCAATGCAACAGAAGCTAAACAGAAACAGAGAGCAACGAAGCGCGGTACGGATCAAGTCTGGTGACCTTTTACAATAAAAAAGGGGATTTTGTATACACCGTTCGTCTTCACTGATTAACTGGCCGTTGTCAATTGCCGTTAGTGGATCCTTCTTAGGTTGACATCTCTGTAAGGCTGCCACTTCTCCTAAGAGTACACGACTTTAAGTCTTTTGACTAACAGAAACTACAAAATAACCTTCCATCCCTCCCTTTCAGGTCTCTGCAGTTAGAAGGGAACCCGTTCAGAAACCCTCGAGCAGCTGTTCTTTCTAAAGGAACCCAGGCTCTTTTGGCTTACCTGAGAGACCGTATACCCACGTGACATGCCCGAGTGTGGCATAGCTGACCGAGGGGAGGGGGTGTGGTTGGAGAAATACCCCTCCTTCCCCTCTCGCCACAAACACACACTGACGTCCTTAAATGGATTTGAAATGGACACTTCGATTCTCGATTATGATGACGTTGCTCGAGTGCAATTTTTAATGTAGAGGATAATTGTAAATTCGGAATATGTATTCCGTGACTTGTTTCCAAGGTTTTTTTTTTCAGAGATCTAAGTCTTGGTCATAAACACGTTTTTAATTAATAAAAGATCACTGAGGTCAAGGATTAAAACAGTACACCCTGAATACACCCAATCATCTGAAAGAGTAATTTCAAGTTGGAACCCTCGCGCATGATGAATGACCACACTTTTTTTTTACCCCGGACAACAATTTCCTGTTTTTGTTTCGTTGTTACACACAACTCACAAGGTAGGGGAGGGAAAAAAGACTTCTTTCAGCCTGATTTTTAAATTTTCAAAAATGTTTTAAAAAATAAGTAACCGGATGTAAAAAATTGGAAGTCGTTACTCTCTATTGGTTTACTAACTTTAAAGCACTACCAGTACTTTCGTATGGTTTGAAGACAAAATGGCTAAATTTTGTGACCGACAAAATTCACTGCGACTTCGGCAGAATATTGAGCACGCGATGCGATATTTTAATGCTTTAAACCCTGTAACTAATCGAGAATTTTGTATACACGATGAAAATTTAAATGGCAACGTGGTAGTATTCCACAAACATGTAGACACAATTACACAAAGGAGATTCATTAATAATAATGACATTTGTTTGAACTCAGTTATACGGCCAGTGAACAAGCGGCAGATTTCACTGATCGTGTTTGTTTATTTTCGTGATGTAAGGGGAATCCCCTAATACCTGTGTTCACTAGAGTATGAAGAAACGATACTCTGTTGAGTTACATCAAGAAACGTTAATTCTACCAGGTGGATTTCAAACATTTCACTGCTCTCGAGGGAAGCTCTCATCCTATATTGTTTGTGGAAAAACGTTTCTATCTAAGAGGAAACTCGCCTAGCGAGCGCAATCTGCAAAGGCTGAGCGGTCGGTTTATACTTAATGAAGTTTTTATCTCCACTGCATCATGTCTGACGCCATTCTGAGTGCATTCACGCGAATGACACTCATCGCAACAGGAATTGGGGTTTGTTTCGCTTCGCCAGGTAAATGCTGTTTACAGACGTTTTTGATGTAGTCAGGAAGTTAACTTAAGCCCCTCTTGCACCGTTCTGGGTTTCTTTGCGGCCGATTCACGAAATGTATATTTCTGCTGATGAATCACATTTTAACACTTGAAAACTAGTTGATGTAATTTTGTAAAAGTATAACGTAAGTTGTGTTTCAAGAAATTGTCTACCTTTAAAGTGGTTCTACATCGACAGATAAGAGAGTTCGTAAGATAATTTTAGAGGTGCTTGTTTATTTTGTTGCCTAATTTTAATGTTAAACCCTTTTAAACAGACGGCCACGTGGCTTTAAGCCAACGTTCGCGCATTTGAAGAATGCGAAGCAATATTTAGTTTTACCTTGTTACGATGGATCGTAGGCAGGATCGGTGCAAATTCAAACTGTAACTATCTTATAACAAAATGAACAATTTTTTCAGGGAAAAAACTTCAAAAGGAATCACCTCGAGAAAAGTGCTAAAGTTGCACTTTCATTCATTTGCTCATATCATGCAGACTTCAGAGGTCATAGGTATCACATGATTGGGATAGTTTTTTTAGCCAATAATTTGTTATTCAAATCAGTTATTTATACTTTAAAGCCAATCCGTGCAGTGCGCCGATTGTTTTTTTTTACCAAACAGGCCTTTTTATCCAAAAACTAGGCTTGGCGGAAGAAGTTATTGCCATATTTTTTTTTTCTGGGGGGAAGGGGTTAAATAGTTTGGACGGTTGTTGAGATTAGTGGTAGAAAAATGTTGCGTGACTCTTCTTTGTCGCGCGAGTCACGCAAACATCTGCTAAGAGGTTTCTCTGGCACACACCTCTTGGCTAAGAGGTTGCTAAGAGGTTTCTCTGGCATCCTGACCAACTTTATTCCTGTATGTTCTTAATTTCCGGACGATCTAATCCTTGCCGGTTATCCTGAGAACGCAGGTTTGTTTAAAATTTCTTATTTCTTTTTTTAATTTCACTGGCAATTTTTCAGTCTAGGGTTACCTGACTGAGATGTTTGTTTATTACACATGGCTAGTTTTCCTTTAATGCCTCCCCCATCTTGTCTTGCCAGAGTAACCATAAATGCCATGAAGGTCCGGGGGACGCAACTTTCAAAAACACCTGGGTTCCGCATGAAGATTATTTGGATGCGGTGCTGCCTCGGCTTTAAGCCGTGTTCTGAGATAGGAAATCCAGAAACTAAAGGACTTCTTTGATTAAAATCCTGACCAACTTTATTCCTGTATGTTATAATTTCCAGAAAATACTTCACCCAATCAGCGTGACACACAATCTCTAGTTTTCCTCCAAGAACCACCGTATATACACTATTATGTGACGCGGAACCAACCTGCTAACCTGACTTGGGTCGCAGTGAACGTCTGCCGAATTCAAATCAAGTGTAACGGCAAGAAATTTAAAGATGGACGCATTAGAGTGTGTGGAAAGTCTTGTCGCACCTGTAGAACAAGGACAAGGACCAAGATAGTGACTGCCGCTGATTTTCCCAAGAATGCGAAGAGTATAACGTGCAGGTGCAAAGTGTGGGGAAAGACAGTTGTTCGACAGTCTGATATAATAGTCATTGACAAGGCTTGTAAGTATTAATGCAAGATTGGTCTGTAAATCGACTTACTTAAGGGGGATCATTGAGGGAGGGGGTGGGTGATTTTGATCACGAACACTCCGGAAGAAAAATTCACTCACGTTCACATTCTTTGCCCCTCGCTAATTCTTTGATACAATTAACAATTTGATTATGAGCTCGAGATAATCTAATTGTTTTAATATAAATCTACTCGTCGCTCAAAACTTTATCTAAATCCTCTTCACGGACACCTCGAAAAGGCAAAGACATTTTGTTAACAAGGGCACACTGCTACGCTACTCACTATCCACAACAAAATAAATAGTGAGTAGCGTAGCCAATAAGAGAACGCCATTCGTGTTAGAACGCCAGTAAATTTATACTAATAAGCAATTAGATTATTCGCTCGAGATTTTGAGGTGATTTTTGATAAGGCGGGGGGGGGGGGGGGGGGGGAAAACAATCCTCACATACCTGCCGGATTTAAACTTACTGGATAGGTACTGCTTAGGGTGTTTAAACTGACCACCGAGAAAGTTACTCTTTTCGGTACTTTTTAGGAAATTAAGCCAGAAAACAATTCAGCAAGTTCAGAAGTAGTCAGGGGTTAAAACTGCAACGAGAAAAAAGGGCTTCTCAGAAATTCTGTTGCCTTTTCTACAGGGCTGTGTTTCCCTCAACTTTTAGAGCAATTTGAATGTAACAAGATGTCTTAAATTAGAGTTAACCGGATCCAAGATTAAATACGGAAGTTCCATTTCCTGTTGCCAGTTTTTTTTGTACTTGGATCTTCAGGTCAATTATTCTGCTCGTAGTGACTTTGATTAATCTTGATCTGTTTAATATCTTGTAGTTCTTCGCCGTAATTTTGGCACAGTTCAGTTGTATCACGTGGTACCTCCCAACACAACTGTGGTCTTAAAATGTAGGCCTCCATACGGTTCACCTCGACCAAACATCACGTGGTACAAGATTGGCAAGCCATCGCTTTTGCTTGGGCATGATGGCAGGCGTCGCATCCGTTTAACTTCAAAGAAAAACTTAATCATCAAGCGCGTTCAGATGGGGGACTCGGGCGAGTATCAGTGTGTCGCGAGGAACATGGCGGCAAGACGAGTAGGCCCGGTGATCAAACTTGACGTTGGAGGTTTGTCCTTTGTTGGAAAGTCATTACATAACGCTACAATCCTCCTCTCACGAATTGCGCCTGGATAAACAAATCAGAACAAGAAGCTAAAAGGAACGGCCATTGGTCTCTCCACAGACTCTCTATTTTGTCTTGAGTTCGCTAGCAAAAGTATCAACCGCAGGGGAATTGAAAAAACCCGAACCCCAGGGGGTTTGTCTCTCCCCAGGGAGGAAGTGACAATTTTTTTTTTCTTACGCTTTGCGACCGCTTTCACGCTCCACGCTCAAAGAAAAATAAATCGGAGCAAAAAAAAAAAAAAAACAAAGCAAAAAATCTGTGGAGAGACTACCATTGGTCTACTTTTCAGCCGGTTCGTGCTTATCAAGATCTCATTACAGTATATACCTCTTATAATTACCTTTAAAAAGTAGGTGGTTGGTTCTCGAATTTTCAGTCATTTTGAGTGAGGCTGTGGCATGTTGTGAGCGTTAGGTTTATATCGGAATCAGTTGTCAGTCTTTCTTTGATTTTCTTTACCGGAGTTAAGTTATCAAATTTAAGTACTACAGACGTGCAAGAAAACAATCGTCTAATTTCTGTACTCGTGTTTTCAATTTTCCACCCATGAATTTATGACTTCATTTGTAAATTTTCCAGCGCATTTGGACTCGGTCATAAATTCCAAAAAGAGACAAAGGTACGGAAGAAGGAATAAACCACCGTGTGATGGCTGAATTCTTGCAGAGATTTTTCTAATTTTGATTCACCTTGTCTAATTATGATACTTT
Source organism: Orbicella faveolata (assembly GCF_042242905.1). Taxonomy (NCBI): domain Eukaryota; kingdom Metazoa; phylum Cnidaria; class Anthozoa; order Scleractinia; family Merulinidae; genus Orbicella; species Orbicella faveolata. The sequence goes on from NW_028301541.1 coordinate 4,188,941, forward strand.
CAGCAATTTAGCATTTTTCTATACTTTCTGATCGTTAGAGAACATCTCCACCGAGTGTCAAAATGGAAGCAACCGATCATTAATATGTGGTATGTACACATACTGGTTTCACCAGCATACCTATATTTTAAAACGTTTCGCTAGTTTGACCAGTTTGACCAGTTGGACCAGTTTGACAAGTTTGACTTGTTTGACCAGCTTGGCTGGTTTGGCTGGTTAAATATGCATCCAGGAAGTCCTGGATAAATGTGTGTAAATGCGAGCCAGCAAATTTATTTGAAATGTTTGTTCTTGAGTTCCTAAAAGCTGGTTTCCATATGATTGCTACGAGTGCTACAAAACAATGTTCAGTGATCGTAGTGATCATGTGGAAACCACTCCCCAGCGATGGAAGGTATCGTGGCGATCGATAGACTTAAATTATCTCTCAACGATCGCTGCGATGATATGGAAACCTGCCTTACTGGTTGCCATGCATTCCAGTTCTTGTAACGTTATGAGAACTGGTGGTTCAGCAATGCAATATTGACAGGTTTATGATTTCTTTGTTATTGTACCCTGTCTGCCAGATATTGTATTAACAATGTAACAAGGATTTCGTTGTTGATCACTGTTCGCAAGTAATGAAGTCCTTTCAATTCTGATTCAGAGCCACCCATGTTAATGGTTGGGACACAGCAGGGACTTTACACAACAGACCTGCTCAACACGTCGACATGGAGACGCATTGAGGCCAAGAATATCGTGTCATTGGACTTTGGCTTGACCCCAAACTTGATTTACTGGACAGACGGAAAAAGAATAAACCGGTTTTCAATGCATAATGGCGTCAGTAAAGATATGCCTTTTGGTCGCGATGACGTCATCTCTGTGGAAGATCTGGCTGTTGATTGGATAGGAGATAAAGTATACTGGATTGACGCCATGCATGATGGGATTTACATTGGAGATCCACCGAGCGGAAGAAAAGTGAAAATCGTTGACGAAAATCTCTATTCACCGAGAGCGATTGTCGTGAGCCACTCTGAAGGGTAATCACAGATTGCTAACTTTTCTTTAGCCGTCTCGCGTCGCTGTTGCCTCTTCCAGGTGTTTAGTTAGTGGGAACGCAGCGCAAAACAAAACAAAAAAAAAATACGGTGGAGGGAAAAAAGGGGAGAGAGGTTTGATGCGCCGCGCTTCTCTGCTATTTCCATTTTCCGCGCTGCGACAGCTAGTGCTGCTTTTGTTCTAACAAGCGTTTCGCCGGCAAACTACTGCGAAAAAGTTAGTGATTCACAGTTCTTGGTAGAAGAACATAACATCGTGGAAAACTTAGCTTTTACTCGTGAAAGTGTAATATTCAATAGTTTTTAGTCATGTTGAACGATAAAAAGTAGTGGACTCCCGCACAGAGCAATATCAGATCGAAATAAATGGCTGTTTGAGCTCAACAGATGTTAGACGAGGGAGTGAGAGGTTGAGGGTACAGTTGCAAATCAGTTGAATGTTGCACCAGTAGCACTGATATTAGAAGCTTGAAAGTAGAGAATTAACTCTGAAGTTATTTTAGAGTCCTGGAAATTAACCCCAGTATTTCCTTGTGAGGGTTAGCCTTACAAAAGAAATTGGCGTCCACACAAGGTAAATAAGTATTTTTTGATCTCGGCAAGATTTGAGTTAGAGAGGATTGAAATTTTGATGCTCCTTTTGATAATACCGTACGCCTTTTCTTGCAGTTATATGTACTGGACGGACTGGGCCCGAACGCCAAAAATCGAACGCGCAAGACTGGACGGTACTGAAAGAAGAGTGTTCATAAGCAATGGGATCCAGATCCCAAACGGCCTGGCACTCGATGAATCAGACAAGAAACTCTTCTGGGCAGGGAAAGACTTAAATGGATACGGCATTATAGAAGCTGTTTCACTGGATGGACTAAACCGCAAGGTTATTTTCCGCCGTTCAGGTTATCACCCGTTCAGTTTGGATATTTTCCAAGACTTTGTTTACTGGAGTGACTGGGACAAGAATGCGGTGTTGCGCATTAACAAGACTGGTGGGGGTGGAGACGAGGTGATTGTAAGTGGTCTAAACAAGCCAATGGGATTAAAGATTCTTCATCAGCGTGAAGAAAAACATGGTAAAGAAATATAAATTACAAACAGAGTTCTACTCCCTTCCTTTGCAGGGCTTCAAGGGGTGTTTTAGCAGATATCAAATGAGAGTTGTGAGAAACAATAACATTTAGCACAGTCTATCGACAGCTTTTGTTGCTGGCTGTTGCTTTGCAAACATTTTTTCTCGTTTCTCGTTAAATGCCATTCATTTGTTTCCCACCCTCAGTCTCGGGCCTTGAGGTGGAAAGCGACTCACATTTCAGACTAGTGAAAGCAGTTTTGGATTTTCGCTTATCATCTTTATATTTCTACATGCCTTTAATAATCGTTTCCTTTCTTCATGGCTTATTTAGTTGCCACGATTATTTACTGAAGTCTTTTTCAAAATGCATCTCATAATCTTGAGCTGACTGAATAAGTCTCCGTCCACACTAAGCCGGAGAAATTTGAAGACGGAGGTTTCACTCTGAAAACGGATCAAATGTTTTGCGTCCACACTGCACTGGAGAAGTGTTTGGGGAAAACTCTGGTAGGGAAATCAAATAACAATCGTGACTACATCGTTTTCGAAAAGAATGTTTTCCATCTACACCAAAACGCAAAGCCAGCCTTTTCAAGTTTCTCCGGTTTGAAGAGCGTTTTCGAAAAGCTCCGTTTTCGTGACGGATTAGTGTGGACAGTAGGCCTAAACGTAGAAATCAAGCTGCGTTTTCAAAGTTCTCCGGCGGAGTGTGGACGCTAACTGAGAAACTGTTTTGCTTTCATGTCCAGGGGTAAATCCTTGTGAGAAAAGCAATGGTGGATGTGAACATTTGTGCGTGTACCTGCCGTCTCTGGGAATGAGCTGCCTTTGTGAAGAAAACTTTAAACTCAATGCGAATGGTAAAACTTGCGACAAATTAGAACTTCAAGGTAGGTTCAGCTCTCATTATTACTTATACGGGTTGGTTTGATTCTTCAGAGATTTGGGATTTAAGACTCTATATCTTAGCTGTAGCTAGCTGTTCTTGTAAAGATTTTTTTTTGCTCTGTTTTATTTTAGTGGTTTTTAAGCGTTATGTTTTGATCTTATCTCTGCAAGGTTTTTTCATTTAAGCATTTGTGTATTTCTTCTTATGTGTTTGTTCGGTTTGCTGACTGCCTGAATAAATGACTGACTGACTGACTACTTGACTGACTGAATGACTGACTGAGCGATTCACTGACTGACTGACTGACTGACCGCCTGCCTGACTGACTACTTGACTGACTGAATGACTGACTGAGTGATTCACTGACTGACTGACTGACTACTTGACTGACTGATTGATTCACTGACTGACTGACTACTTGAATAACTGACTGGCTGACTGCTTGAGTGATTGATTGATTCACTGACTGACTGACTGACTGACCGACTGACGGCTGATTGATTCCTTGACTGACTGACTGACTGACTGACTGACTGACTGACTGACTGAGTGAATGACTGACTCGAGACTGACTGACTGACTGACTGACTGACTGACTAACTGACCGACTGACTACTTCACAGGCTGATTGATTCACTGACTGATTGACTGGCTGCCTGCTTGAGTGACTGGCTGACTGATCACATCATTTACGCTGTATTTTTTTTTCTTTAGGAGACAAAAGAAACAAGTCAGGCCCAAATAGCCCCACGGACCCCTCCCTGGTTGTAATATTGTTGATTGCCATCTTACTTCTGGTAGTGTTAGGCTCAGTCATTTTCTTGCTCAAGAAACTCTGCCGGCCTTGCCAAACGTCACAAGACCTGACAAAACGGTCGACAAATCCTGACGATGTACATGAAGTTGGGGAGGAGTCGCTTGAACTCACTGACCAAACAGAACTCGGGCGCGCGGTCCCAGATACTAGTAACGAATCATCCAATTTGATTGGACAAGATAGCGGCGAACCCTCAGGTTCAGTGCCAGCATGTGGCGATTCGTCAGTCACAGTACGTAAGATAAAATCAACTATGTTTTTACTTCACCAAGCGTTCACTACACTGTTTATATAATATACCAACTGCCGTTAATCAAATGCTTTACATGATATCTTGCCTTAGCGAGTAGCCATCACAAAAGTGATTCTTCTTCTATCTCTTTCCCAGTCCCTTTTTGGGATCGTCACGCGTGACAACCCCAAAGACCGACTGTATAAGAAGCTAGTACCTTTATCCTTTACTTCCTGGTTTGTCACGCAATGTTCCATTCTTACGTGACAAGCCCAGAGGAGGGCTCAGTGTGGGTTAGAGTACTTAGAGAGTTAGTTTTACGGACATTTCAGTGGAAACGACACTGTGTCTGAGACTAAATAGATAACTGACCTTTACTTAGCTTTGTGAAAATAAAATGTTTTCTCTCTCTTTTCTTCCGCTTCTGTCGCTAACCGACGTTTCTTTTGTTTAGTTGCCGAGAGTGGTGGTTCACGTGGAACAACATGGCGGAGTGACAATTGTGGGAGATGATGCCAAAGTTCATCATCATTATTCACCACAGAGTTGATGTATTACACCTGAGGAACTGATTTAGTCTAAAGAGTTAATGCGTCATCACGGAAAATTGACTGTCTATGCAGTATCCGCCAGAACACAGTCTCCGTATTATAGAGGTACATGTGAAGTCTGTTTTATCTGGCCTGGACCAAGTGAATTGTCAATAATATATAGAGGAGTTGAGAAGGAAAAGTTTGACTGTACCATACCAAGTAGTTAGTAGAATGTGAACGGCTTTGGCTTACAAATTAGTGGCTTTTTTTTTAATATGAAGAAGGACTTATAGTGGACTCACGAAAAAACAAAGCAGCGACGTTATTTTCGAGAAAGTTAAGAGACCTTCGTATAAAAGAAGCAATTGTTTTTCCAATGATAGTCTTTCTCGATGTCTGAATTTCTTTTTAGCCTAGGTTACCGTCCCCCATTAGCTCTTTAAAACTAACAAAACGTCGGATAGATGATAACAATAGACGAGGAGAACAGGACTTGGGACACAAATCTCTCTTGTGTTGTTCTCTTCATAGAGAGGATTCTCTGCCTCAGAGTTACTTTGTGGGCACAGGTTCGTTTTGAAAATGGTTGCTTTACTGGGTCTCTTTAGAGACAGAGATGATTATTCGTCCTTCAACACGCTTTGAATCATATTTACAGGTGAACCAATCTCAGATTTGAATACGTTTTACCGAATGAATCTTTGAAGATTTATTATCAATCGGTGTAATCGTATGTATACCAAAATTCTCGATTCTGATTGGTTCTGCGCACGCCTATCTGTGGCGTAGTTGGTGCGTAATTACGTGAGTGTCCAATTATAGCCGTAGGCCAGTCCCGATTGTGCTCGTAAAATGCTGGAACGTTGCTCACTGAAATGCCAAAAAGTTGCTAAAAAATTGCCGAAAATCATAAAAGTTGCTCTCTAAATTTCAAAAATTGCCACCTAAATCTCTTGATATTTTTATATAAACGTTAATTTAAAGCTTTATTTTTCGTTCTTCACGATAATTGTTAACACCTAGCTTTAAAGGCTTGCTGGCAAATATGGGCGAAATTTAAGGACACTAACGGAACAGAACACATGGTTTATTTGGCGTCTTCCCGAACGTCAAGTGGCAGGTTATGTGCCCAAACTTCAAAAAGTTGATAAACATTCAAGAAATTCGCATAAATTGAAGTTTTCTATGAAATCGTTGCCTTTTTCGTGCTCGATATTTGCTCTAAACCTATATTTTGCTCAAAAGTTGCTCAGTAAGGCAAAACTTGCTTGAGGTTGCATACAGGTTATATGTATCCTATTTCAACGTTAATTTGTCATTGGACACCTAAGTTACGTTAGCCTATAAAAACTTGCGGAAAACACTACTGACTTTTCGCTCAACTTTTGAAATTTGTTATTGTTTATATTGCTATTGTTTATCTAAACTATATAATACTGTTAACTGAAGTAACAGTAGCTCGCCTACCATTAGCTTTGCTAGCTGCGACCTACTAAGGCTTGTAATCCAATTTAAAAGTTACTGTTGATCGTAATTTAGTCATGCAATTAATTAGTAATTGGTCCTCAAGTCGTACAATTCAGGGAGAAACTGTGCTCGTAATTGAAAATCGGTCTCTCGCAGCGTGCGCGTCCTATTTTGAAATTACTCGCTCGATTACTTCTTGATTTGTACTCCTCTCGGTTCAATTACTGTTACAAACAATTTTTATACACCACCAGAATGCAAGGTAGCAGCTGCGTGTGAATAATTTAATATATTTCAAGTTCCTTTGCTTTTATACCAATTTTGTAAGTACCACTGCATTGTTTAAGTCTGTGCGCAAATGTCCTCTAATCCTTTCCATCTTCGTCCATGCGTTATTTCTTCCTCTGAAGGTGGCTTATTACAGGTCTGTACTGTAAGCTATGGTCCGTGATTTCTCTCCAATCGACAAAAGCGCAAAGCGGGCGGCTATATCACAGGTGACCAGAGCGTACCATCAGAGTTTGTATGGAGATCTATAGGAGTTCATACGGATTGGAAATTTGATTGAAAGCACTCAAAACTATCTCTGTTTTTCCTTGAAAAAGCCACTATAAAGTTTAAACCCGCCTTATCCATTTTCTGCCGTTCCAGCTTTTCCAGTGCATGCCATCTGAGCGAGTTTGGTTTTAACGGTCTGGTACTTATCGAACAAGCACGCTTAGGTCATCACCTGTGACTATATATCCTTTATGTGATCGAGAAAACGACTTGACTTAAGATATCGACCGTGCAAACTAGTAGGTTAATTACACGTTTATTATATGGACCTGTATGTTTTAGGAATTTCGATCGCTGTGCTTGTCCAGTCGAGTTCCTCATCGAGAATTACGGAGCGAATGTTACAATCACAGCGTGCGAAACATAAAGAAACATAATTTCAGCATGTATATATTGTATAAAATATTTTACTTTGTTATTAAATTTTATCTTTTAACTTGTCTTTTAATTTCGTGTGAATTCGCCAGTACGTTACAGGGACGTAGCGACCATATACGGACGTACTCATCTGCGAACCTGCGGAAATCCAGAAAACAATATATTTATAGACGCAAGCATCTCTAATAGTGAAATCAGCTGGTTTGACAGCCTCTAGTCTCTGCTATTAAGACCACCACAATTATCCCAAAGGTTAACACATAAACAGCATATTAAGTTACCAAACACTCGACGTTACTCCATGTCTTGATTTATGAAACTTTTCGCTAGAAAACACGGGTAATGGCATTTCCGAGCTCGTAAAAAATAAAATATTGTGTGATATTAAAAACTCTTTCATGGATGCAAAGAGTGGTTTACAATATCTGTAGCGTTCGATTGCTATGCAGGAAAAGAATATAACAGGTGAATTAAGTAACGTTACGAACCCATAAATCCCTGGTCTAAAGATATATAATTTTTGTGTGTGCGAAGCTCACATTAAGTTGGCAGCCAGAAGTCTCTCTGTCTACGAGAGTCACGTGATCGAAAGGAATTCTACTAAGATGACTGGGCATTAGATCCTAGAGATGAGAGGATTGGGTGCTAGTTGACCTGTGTGCGTTGATTTTCTGCCTCCTTTGAGTTGGTCGCTTCGCTTTTGTGTACCATTTATCGATTTTAAGATACTTCAGTTTTATTTTCCCAGCTTTCAGTTGACAAGGTAGGTTTTTTTTCTTTTATAGCTGGTTTTGAGATGCGTGCGTTGTCTGTTTGCATGTATCCTTCGTAATTTCGTATTTTAGATTATGCTTAATTGCTTGTCTGTTTTCGTTCCTCGAAAATCCAGCTTCCTAATTTCGTGTAGGCTTTGAAAATATTAATTGCAGTTCTATTGTTTTATTGATAGCTTTCTTTTATCATTCCTTCAGGTGCCCATAACGGGAGTTATTTTGCTCAGACAACCAACATATCAAGACTCGGCTTGTGGTTAGTGCAGGTTGCAAAGGGGTTGGTACGCTTTCGCAAGCTAAAATTTATCGGCCTGAATGTCCGGTGTGGGTTGCCCTATACAGCGAAAGGAGTCATTGTACTTTCTCAAGCCAATATCTCGCTGGCCAACATTTAAATCTGCTTGAATTGACTGATGTAGGCAGCACTTAATTCTAAGTGAGACATCTTTGTCAGGGATTGTCAGAAACTCTCAGAAACTGAAAAAAGACTGTATTGCACTTGCATTGTACTTGCATTGTTAGAAATACACTTGAACAGTGTTTACAGTCGTCCTGTTGTTGCTTTTTCGAGATCAAAAGTTAGTATGCGAATCTCGGTTAAACAATACCGGTCGAGGATCGGCTTTCATAACCATTTCGTGAATGCAAAGGATGCCTTATCGCGTTTTAAGGATCAGTACTGGAATATGGTACGCGTGGCGCCAATGACGGGTAACGATGTCGTATTGTGGAAAATTTGCTACAAAAAAATTACTTGCGAGTGGTTTCCAGAATAACTAGCTTGTTTGTTTTAACACATTTCTGAGTAAAACACTTGCCACAACACACTGGATATCAAAACAAATACTGTAGAGGGATTATTAAAGTTTAAGATAAGAACACTACTCCAAATAACTAAAATACTATTTTCTAATTGAAATTTCTCAAATTACTCCAACTGTGATTGCACAAATGTCACTGTGTTTTAAAATGAGGTTAAAAAGCTTGCCTTTGAAAAGTGTGTCTCAACACTATTAAAATAGTATTGACAAGGTTAAGGGCTTTAATAAGATCGATAAGGGTCAATTCATGCTTCTCAGGTTCTCGTACCCACCTCGGGTATTTTATGTAGCACGATATTTTTATTTCGCATATAATAAACCAAAGACCTTGAATGATGTAAAAAATGCTCCCTTGCTTTAAAGGTCTTTCACAACTGAAAATATTTCTCGTCAAAAAAAGGCGCAACACTGCGGCAACGGTCCAGAGGGACGTAACAGCGGTGCGAACGGACTCACGTAAGCTGACTACCCATTGTCTGAACACATCTGCAAATATACTCTGCGTTGCAGGCGTATAACGGGGAAGGGGTAGGGATCAGGTGGCAAAAAACGCGAGAGAGTAGGGGAAGGAATAGCGCCCTATCTCGATAAAGAAGCCCGTTTCCAATAAGCAGCCCAGTTTAATTTCCTCAACCCGTAAAATTCCAAAAAGCAGAAAAGAGGCTTCGCACACACAAGTACGAAGTGCGGACCTATTTTTGTAGTAGTTGGCCGGTGGTATCCATACAGTATTTCCTTTGCTCAGAACAACACGTCGGAAATTTATGTCACGTAGGAAAGATTTTTGCTCTTTAATAGCTTTTGTGAATTCAGTTTGATTGGCAGATGTCTTGCTAAGTTCCATTTTTAAAGGCTTTTGCGCGATGTCCCATAACTTCCTTACCCCCTCCCTGAATCTTCCGCTAATCCACCCTTCTAATTTCTAAAGAACGAAGGCGGGGAGAGAGCCCGTGCTACCAACAGCTGACCAACATGGCGTCTTGCACAGCAGCGAAAAGACGAGCATTCCGACAGAAAGCGGCAAATAATGTCATTTAAAGTGCTCCAATATGCAAGCTTGCGGCCAATATCATGCTACACGTGTGTGAAAACTCTTTGTACACCGCTGACCGCTACAAAGTGAAAATGTTGGATATTGCAGACTCCTTTTCCCACGCACTTCGACATGACGTGACAGGACGTGACATCGTTTGGGAAATCACGTAAGTTGCATGGTGAGTAGCCGCAATGATTTCTCAGTCTTCTATCTGTCCTTCTCATAAAACCAGTCACAGCTTTCACCAAATGTGCCAAAGGTTTGTTTTCGAAGAATCTCGCAGGATTTTGCGCGGTTTGCCTCGAAAGCATCTGTCGAGCAAATAAAATGCAGTAACATTTGCAAATTAATATTTATTTCATTTTTTCCTACCACCCGGAACTTGATGTAATGTTTGTTTTATTATTACTGCTTGTTTTAATTAAAGATGGTACAGTGAAACCTGTATTAAGTGGACCCCCTATTAAGCAGACATCCTCTATTAAGTAGACACTAGCTTGTCCCAAAATTTTCTTCCTACATTTACTGTAAAATAAACCTGCATTCAGCGGACACCTCTGGTAAGCGGACGCGGACATCAATATCAAGCCATTTTGTTGCACAAAACCTGCAATAAGCGGACACTTCAAGGGCTTTTATCCTTTTGAAAGCTCAGCTCGGACTCCTTTAACATTGTTCAGCGATGTCGTTTTTAAGCTAAGTAGATTATTCCAGATTGATGCATTGACTGACTGGACATTGTGCTACGAGCAGTCTTTGATCATTCACTGTGTTACACTGTGTTACAAAAGGGTTAATGATTAACTATTATTGCTGAACCTGTTTAGAGAGGACAACCTGTATTGAGCAGACACTAGTGAGGGTCCCAAGGTGTCCGCTTAATACAGGTTTCACTGTAATTGAAATTTTCACCTTAAGTCAGGATTCCTCGAATACTGGCTTTGGGGAAAATTGGTGCGCTGCCTTGAACTACCATGCAAAACTCGACTTACGGTTGATGTTTACTTTTGACGCCTGTTCGTGTTGCCCGCGGTGTGGCAATCGCGAGCGTGTTCATACTGCCAGTGTTTCTTCGTTACTTTCATTGCTTAATTTTCTGAGGGGCACAAATGCCATAAATGGCGACACTCCAACTTATTCCTTGTTCGATTTTCCGTAAATAATACCTGCACTTAAAATCAAAGAAGAAGACGGCTGGAGAAGAGTGTCGGAGGTCTGCACCCGTCCGCCATCCAGGAAATTTCAGGTAAGCTAAATTTGAGCTTATTTTTGAATTTGAATCGGTCTCATTGATTGTTCTGGCATTTATTGCATTTCATTTTCCCGTTGATTTTATAGGGGCACAGTAGGAGGTCAGCTGACCGGGGGATCAATGTTTTACATTGTAAGTTGTTTACCACGGCTTCGACACGGCTTCGACACGGCTTCCACACGG